>NW_021319800.1:1714089-1811851 GCF_001605985.2 Dendrobium catenatum
ACTGGTCGGTCGCCACTCCCTCTTCAGATATCACATGCCCCAAATATTCCACCTTGGACTGGGTGAAACTGCACTTCTTTAGGTTAGCCTTCAGCTGATGGGCTTGTAGGATCCTAAGAACCTCCTTCAAGTGCTCCAAGTGTTCCTCCTCCGTTCGACTGTATACCAAGATGTCATCAAAGAAGACTAGTACAAACTTCCTCAGATGCTGACGGAACACTCTATTCATCAAGGACTGAAAGGTAGCCGGAGCGTTAGTGAGCCCAAACGCCATCACCAAAAACTCATTGTGCCCCTCATGCGTTCTGAATGCTGTCTTCTGTATGTCCTCCTCCATTTTGATTTGGTGGTAGCCAGACTTCAGGTCCATCTTGGAAAATACTACGGCTCCATTCAACTCATATAGTAACTCATCGATCACCAGAATGGGGAATTTATCTGGTATTGTTTCCTTGTTTAGCGCCCTGTAATCCACGCAAAACCTCCAGCTCCCATCATTCTTTTTGACTAGTAAGACAGGACTGGAGAAAGGACTCACACTGGGTCTGACAATCCCCGCCTCCAACCTCTCCCTGATCAGCTTCTCAATTTTATCATTCTGAATCTGGAGGTAGTGGTAAGGTCGAACACTAATCGGTGATAATCCGTCCTTCAGAAGGATGGCGTGTTCCTGCTCTCTGGGAGGTAGCAAGTCTTATGGTGGCTGTAGCACCTCTTTGAACTGCTGTATGAGTGGTTGCACCATCGGTGGAATGTCTCCCTCTTCCCCCACACTGACCCTATCCAAGCATTGCAGCTCCACTAAATATCCACCTCCCACCTCCTGTATGGATCTGATCATGGATTTGAGAGATACTCCTGCCTTAGATAGCCCCGCATCACCCTGGATCATCATCCTCTGTCCTTCCACCTTCGGTTCTATCCTCAGAGCACCCCAATGAGTTTGGTCTCCCCCAAAGTCTGAAGCCATTTCATCCCCAGGATGACGTCGATACTCCCCAACTCTAAGGGAAGAAAATTCTCCATCACCTAGATCCCTTGAATAGACAGTACCACTCTCCTGCAAATTCCTCTCCCCATCTCCACCTTCCCCGTTCCCATCATCACTCCATATCCTCCCGTGTCCACTAATTTCACTCATAAAAGATATAATCTTGTTAGAGATGAAATTGTGTGTGGCCCCACTGTCGATCAGCACCACCACCTCCTGATCCCCTATTTCTCCCCTCACCTTCATGATGTGATTTGGTGTGAATCCCACCACAGAGTTTAGAGAAACCTCAGCTACATCCAGATGTAGCTTCTCTTCTTCTTCCTCCACTATCCCGCTCTCACCTCCCTCTTCAGTTTCCTCGTCATCACAGATGGTGAAAATCTGAAGAGTTCGGTTCTTACATCTATGTCTTGGCATGTACTTCTTGTCGCACCTGAAGCACAATCCCTTAGCCCGTTTCTCCTAGATTTCCTTCTTCTTCAGCTTCTTAAAATTTCCTCCAAGCCCCCCTCCTCCTGTCCTCTCCTTTGGTGCTTCTCGTGGTTCTCCATGTGCAGCTCCCTTGGGGGCTAGGAAGGTAGTCTTCACCTGTAGGATCCCCCAAAGCTACAGCTACGAGCTCCCCTCTCCAGGTGCTTCTGGTCCTCCACCAGCTATGCCAACTCCATGGCCTTCCCCAAGTCGCGTGGTCTCATCACCCTGACAGCTGCTCTGATCTTCGATTTAAGCCCCTTCATGAAGTTCCCCTCCAGCGCGGTCTCAGAAAGACGATCCAACCTGCTCGCGAGGTACTCAAACCTGTCACGGTAATCTGCTACCGTCTCCTCCTAAGTCAAGGCAAAGAACTGCTCGTAGAAGTCTCCTCCCCTACTGGTTCGAAAACGTTCCAGAAGACAGTCATTTTACTCTCTCCAGTTTTGAATGGGCCTCCTCATGTCCCGTCATTAGTACCACGCTAATGCTTTCCCTTCCTAACACAATCTTGCAGCTGCCAATTTCTCATACTCTGTCAACCCATTGACCGCAAAGTACCGCTCTACCTTATAGATCCAGCCATGTGCGTCTTCGCCCTCAAAGATGGACATCTTCAATTTCATCACCCTCGGATCTCTCCCGTTTCCCCTAACTCCTCCATAACCTCCCATTCCCCGAGAGGGAAAAGCCCCCCAGTGGTCACGACCTTCCCTCCGCCGATCGTACCCCTGCCCCTCCTCATACTCTTCTCTTCTCCTCTCCGCAACACCTCGACTGTAGAACTCATCCCCTTCTCCCAAAAAATTCAGCACCCCTTCTCTCATAGCCCATGCTTATCTTCTCCCTAGAAAGCGGTTCTAGTGGAGGAATTCCGTCATTCCCATCAAGGATCTCCACTTCCGTAGTCTCCCTCCCCTTCAATGGGTTCGGGTTCCCACATCTCCCATTGTTGCCGGTGGCTTCTCTTGCTTCCGATGTCGTCGGATTTTGTTTGCCCTCTAACATCTTCTTCATCATTTCTTCTAATGCAGTGAACCTTCCATCCATCTTTTCATGGATGGAAGCGAATTGATTTTGAAATTCAGCGGTTCTTTCTTCCAAATCGGTCTTTAGTTGGCCGATTTCACCCTCCAGAACTTCTACTTTCATTCTGGCCATCTTCTCTCCCAAGGTTGCTGAGAAGTTCTCTTGCGGAAGAAGGTTCCTTGCTGAAATTTCTGAATTTCAGCCGCCGATGGTCCCAAGACAACGCTCTTATACCAATTTGATAGGAAATACTTGAGTTTGAAAGTAACCCTAAGGAATACTTGAGTCCGCAAGCAAACCTAATCACAATCGGAGTAAAAAACAGCAGGAAAACTGCTGTTTTCAGCAGTGGACAGCAGCCAATCACAGGGAAGACAGCGAGAAAAAGCCAGAAAACTGAGAGAAACTCAAATAAAGACTTGTATTTCACTAGTAGATGAATAAAATCAGCAAAGATACAATTGTTCTTCAATTCGAGAGGAAGAACAACTCTCCAAATCTCCGGCAACACCAAGAGCCTAAAGCAAGAAAACCTAGATCTCAAATAAAAAATTCAAATTCAAGATACCCCCCTCTTCCCCCCCCCCCTTGGATTTCCGCGCTCCCCCTCTCTCTCCTGTTTTCTATCGCCGGGTGTAGACCTGGACCGGTCCAGCCGGTCCCTACTGGGCCGGCGTAACACATCCTTGAATGAAACCCTCTGAATCCTACAAATGTATTTAAGCCACTTTTAAATGTAATTGTAATGTCAAATGACACACTTGAATGAAAACAATTGCATCCTATAAATGCACACATGTGATCATTTTGAATTTTGATTTCAATGTTAAATGTCATGCTGGAATGAAGCCTTATGTATATCACAAATGCACACATATTATGGGATGCATATAAATGCACGTTTTAATGCATGAGCGGGGTGTTTTGCATGAATTATTATGCCTGTTGTAATTCATGTACGAGGGCATTTTAAAATATTTGGCACTAATCAATTGTGCGGGCAACTATCGTTTGAAGGCACACAACTTTATATTTAAAAGCTTGTAGACGCCTTCTGTCTGCTTATACGAGTGTTGCAGATCTGGTGGCGCGACGTTGCTCTTCAGTGGCCCATGGTTTTTACTACTGATTCTCTGCTTTTGCGTACAGGTGAATTGTAGCATTGTATTCTGAATAACCATGAGATGCTTCATTATTTTGATGCAAGCTTCATCTTCTCGTTTTTCGAGAGATCTTATCCATGAATCATCTAACTTTTAATTAGACCAGACGAGGACATCCAAGTTTGCATAAGGTCATTTTGTTATAGATGAGGTATCAGAATCTAATGAGACCAAAGGCTCGGCTGAGGCACTATTAGCTCTCCTCATTTTCAATTCGCCACAATGCATTCTCCTCGAAGCATGAACATGACAAAACATAGGATAGTTTTCAGTATGTTAATGACATTTTAGCATCTGATATGTATATGGGATGTGGAAGCTTCTCCTAGAGTCCTCGACATGGCATCTAAGAGCAGCTTTCTCCAATCTACAGCTACAACATTTTGTGATGCACGTGTAGGACATTAGGTTGTGAAGCTTGATCTCCGTGTATCTGTCCTTTATTCAAATAATACAATATTTCTCCTGAAACCTCAGTATTTCTGAAGAGATGATAGAATGTGACATTTTTTTTTTCTTATGCTGCTCATTCTTTGACTCTAAAAAATCATTCAATTTTGCATGCTTAGTGTCACAGTTTGGGCCTTACTCTAATAATACATTGGCATGCATTCTTCTTACGTCTTTTATCCCAACTATCACTATCAGGTTCTCTAGAGTTGTCAATTGGAGGACTTAATTGCACTTGATCGACAAAACTTCCAGGTCCAATGTACAATGGGTGCGTTTCTTCTCAGCGTGGTTGTTAACTGCAAGAGTTTTCCACAGTAGTTCATTTATGCTTGCATCTGCTGTAATCCTCCTATATTCGTTGCGATCTTTAGTCTCTTCTTGCAAATATTATCTTTGTTCACGAGGGACTTAACATCCTTGCACCATATACACTATCAGCGTAGTGAACATTTGTAAGGAATATTATCATTTGCGAGCCATCATTGTGTGTCAGCTTATTAATATAGGCTACCAATTGAGCTACATTCATCACTGGTTTCTCCTTGTATGTGGACTGGCGAGTTGCTACATTTGCTTGCATGCCTTCCAATATTCCTGGGAACTGCTACATGCATCTGCCAGATAGATGTCATCGATCGTAGGGAGATTGTTGCATTCGTTACATGTTGACTGGCTCTGCTTGCAAGGGATCTACCATACTTGCAACACATCTATCATCACTGCTTATAGGTGTCATGTAAAGAGTATATTCGTCTATAAATGTTAGCTGGAAAGCTGCTACATCCACTGTCGTTGTTCATAAGCGTGCCAATACACTTGTTTACCAGCTAACAATTGCTGGTGGTAAGCAGGTTATCTTCACTATAACCTTCACTTCTTCATCTCCAGTCATGTTGCATTCTTCATATGTGACTGTGTGTGAATCATTGTGCCACTGTCTTTTGCAAATTGTCCGCAAGGTGACTATCGTGACTATCTTTGCGACCATGAAACAGCATGTGAACTATATATTCTAGACTCCTGGCACACATCTTGATTATCAGGTCATTGCATTCATCACCTATCTCTTCATGCATGTTGGCTGACAAATTTCTACATTCATCACATACTGGATTTTTGTACATAGGCAGCTGCCGCATGTATATTTGCTTGTGGATGGAGCATTATGTACAGCACAAGTCTTCTAGCATTGCATGTGTTTGCATTCATTATTTTGATGTCACTTATAGAATAGTCCCCAATATTGTTATTTGCACGCGAATTAGTGTGCTCATATGCAGGGAGTTTATGCATATGCTAAATATTTTATTGTCATTAATTGCGAGGGCATGTGCAGTTATTGGTTGACGAGTTATTGTGTCCATTTGTATGTTAACATTGAATGTCAAATGTATTACACTCTTTGCTAATGTAGGCTGGCAAGTCGTCATTCAGTGCACAACTATCTTTCCTGTTTGTAGGGAATTACTGATGTAAGTGATGTACATTGACTATTTGATCATTGCTTCTAAGTAAGCAGTTTCTGGAATTTCATCTATCAATTTTAAGGCATTTCATCTATCATAAGTTCCCTACTTTTTCATTCATATTTGTTTGAGTGACTTGAACTTGTTATTTAACATTTGTATTTTTAAATTTAATTGTGCATTTTAATGTTTAGGGTTTAGTTCATGTTGTTCATTCTACAAGTTTTGTTTATTGCATTCTTGTTAAAATCAATTCCTCTATTAGTCAGAATTTCGACAGCATCCCGGCATATCCCCCATTTTGGGGAAGTTATTGGGAGTCAGACTTCCCGCCATGTCAAGAAAAACGTGCACGATTGGTCTCAAATAAAACCGTAGTCTTAGTCTTTAATCCTACTATACCAAGAAAGGTGTGCATGGGTCTTCAAGGGTACCTGTTTAAAAATACATAATTCTTTCTTTGCAGGCACCGAGGCACGTACAAGGGTACTTAATTTTTGCGCCGCCACGCTAAGAAAAGCTCGCATAAGGCTTACGTGCCTCGTCGCAAGCACCACAATAAGTTTCCTCCCACCACGCTAAGAAAAACGCATATAGATGGTTGCTTGCAATGTTGCAAGCGTCAAGGATAGAATTTGGGTTAAACCTTCACGATTGGGTCGATGATGGCAATGACAACACGATGATCGAGGACAACAAAAACATGAAAATTCTTTTTTTTTTTAATTTCCCCCCCTTTTTTCTTCTTTCCTTCTTTTATTTCTTTTCCTCTCTTTTTTTTCCTCATTTTTTTTTGTTTTTTCTCATTTTCTTTCGTCTTTTCTTTTTCATTTTTCTTTCTTTTTATTTTCTTTTTTTTTTTTGTCATCTCTTTATATATATATATATATAGGTGTGGGTCGTTGGTTACCTACGGTTAGTTTGCGCTTGACAAGATAGGGAGGTTCAGAAGCTTGGGAAGTTTGATAGAGAGCAGAGGGGGTGTGTGCTGGTTGAGGGATCGAATGTCAGGATGCTTGGGTCGGTCGATTTGATCGGTCATGGAGTTGCGGATGGGAAGTGTTCGACTGCTATAAAGAGCTATAGGGAAGTGAAGATGAGACACTTGTGGTTCGAACAGAGCAGGGGAGTGTCTGGGGCTTCGGTCAGCCGAAGGTAGAGAGCTCAATTGTGAATGGAAGAGGTAATGCCTGAGATCTTTCCTTTGATTTTTCTTGACGATGAGGTCGTAGCATAGATCTTGGGAAACAGGACGAGCGGAGCAGCATCGAGACGTGCGTCGAACGATGTCAGACGTTCGAACTCATCCGGAGCACGTCGTGGCACTGAGGCGTGCAGAATTTGAACAGAATTTCTCGTATTTGCTCATGCAGAGGACATCCGGTGCTGAACTGCAAGTGATTTGAGGTGGTGTTGTTTTGTTTTCCTGTTGAGGTCAACAGGCTGGTTGTGATATTTGTTTATTTTGAATGCTTTTTAAAATAATTTGATTTATTTTTAAAAACAAAAAAAAAGCATAGCACAATCATGTTTTTTTAAAACAAATATATAGTAGCAATTCCAAACAACCCCTTAATTTTACTCTGATTATCTTTATGTTATTACAAAATTGTTCCTTTGTTTTTTCACAATGATACCAGGATGTCAAGTGGTTGCAGACAATCACTTCCTTGCCAATTCTTGTTAAAGGAGTTCTAACTCAGGAAGATGGTAAGAAATTGTCTTTCTCATAAATTATAAAAACTTTGTAAGCCAAATGTAACATTCATTCATATCATACGATGTTCTCAAACTCCTAATATATGCAGCAAGGCTTGCCATCCAAAATGGAGCAGCCGGTATCATCGTATCGAACCATGGTGCCCGTCAGCTTGATTATGTTCCAGCAACTATCACTGCTCTTGAAGAGGTAACCGTATAAAATTTTTCCAACTTGGGTAGAAACAGTACTTGTATACCTCTCAATTTGTTGTCACTTTACTCACTAATATAACCCTGAAAAAATGTTCTAAATATAATTTTAGTACAGCTTTTAAAAAAGAAAAAAACAACCAAGTGTTCTAACGGCATGGTTATTGTCTTGGATCTACTTTATTTAAGCAAAAGCATTAAGAAAGTGCAAGCTAAAAAACAAAACAAAATTAGGTCACATTATTTAACTCAAAGAATCAGAGGTAAAGATTGTTTTCATCAATCTCTCTCCGGACCTTGCACTATTCATAAATAGTTAACTTTTTTCCATTTAAAGTCTTCAACAGTCATAGCCATAGATTACAGTAAAGTTTTCCCAATGTCACTAAAATTGACCGTTACACTCTGTCACCAATATTGGTAACTAATATTCAAAATCAAAGAGCATTACAGATGAGATAAGCTCACCATGAACAATCTCTCTCCTGTAAAATTCAGGTTGTCAAGGCTGTAGAAGGCCGAGTTCCTGTATTTTTGGACAGCGGAATTCGACGTGGAACTGATGTCTTCAAAGCATTAGCTCTGGGAGCCTCTGGTGTTTTTGTAAGTGGCTACTGCTTTAAACTGTAAGGGATGGTTTTTTCTCCTCCTACAAAGAGAATAATTTTTCCCCGTCATTCAAATTTCTATATTATGAACTTAGAAGTATTTGACTAAACCTCTCCATTCTCTCATAATCATTAAATTTTAGATTTGTCATCCCCAGAACTCCTAAAATCATTATTAAAATTTTCTCTGTAGTTGATTTTGATCGTATAGGATGATAATTCTGATTTTTCATGTATGGAGTCCTTCGAATGACATGAAATTAAGTATATAGCTTGTTGCTGATATTTAGAATATTTTTGGTGATTTTATTGTTGAAATACATGATTAAACTAGACTTACAAGAGGGCTTTTATATATCTTCCATTCATCTTTTTTTTTTCTTTATAGGCTTGATAAAGGGCTAAATTCTAAAAAACTTGATCCACAATTCTTTTTCAAGTTAATTCAAACTATCAATGATGTGATCTTGTATTTCATGATCATGTAAAATAGCATACAAAAGATAAAGCTTAGGAGATTACCTTCATACAACATCATGTCTTTATCTCACTACGTGAGATCGGCTAGGAGATTACTTTCATCTTAAATTAAAATGGCATTTTGCACTATCCCCAAGAGTTATTTTGTTTTCATAGCAAGAGATTCAATTTCCTATAAATTTCAGCAAGTATCAGGGGCGAAAGTAAAAATGTGGGAAAGATAGAATTGTGAAATGCATAATTTTATATATGAAATAGGAAAGAAACTTTTTTCTTAGAATTTCAGTAACTGTATTTATTGAAGGTGGTTTAAATAATTAAAATATTTATTCTTCTAAGAAAAAAAACTTCAAGGTAGACAGGCAATTGCCCACCCTAAGCTCTTCGCTAATACTAATACAAATCATTGCATGAGCTCAGGTTGGAAGGCCTGTGGTGTTCTCATTAGCAGTGGATGGAGAAGCTGGAGTAAGAAAGATGCTGCAGATGCTTAGAGATGAGTTTGAGCTGTCTATGGCTCTCAGTGGCTGCACATCTCTCAAGCAAATTACCCGCAGTCATGTCATCACACCGTCCGACATGAATCGTGCCACTTCCAGGTTATAATTATAAATTTTTTTTATTTTTTTTGGAAATACTATTATTTATTGTGTTGTCATGTAAAACATTTGATTGCTTTTTTTTTTTTTTTTTTAAATACTGTGACAGTTAGATGTTGTTGAATGATTTTAATAAACTTTATTATGAATTATGATTTTGATATCATTATAATATGATAAGTTTATCTTAATAAGGACATAGCTAAATGAAAATATTTAACTGAAATTACTAAAATTTGTGAAAGCATTTTTGTTGGAAGTTTTCTAAACAACATTTTATTAAGTGTTTTTTGTTCTTGTTATGTGCTAGAATATTTGTGGCAGTAGAATAAATATTATTTTCGTATTGAACAAATATCTTAAATATATATGAATAGATAAGTTTTGAAGAGAAACTCATAAAAGATGATTTTTTGTTGTTGTTGAAACTCAAAAAGAAAATAAAAAAATTTAAATATATATATATATATATATATATATACATTGAATTTTATTATGCTTATGTAGATATTGCAATATTCAAGTGACATTATCATGAAGTTTTGATACATGCATCACTGAAGGCTTACATAATAATTATTAATTATATTATGGATGTATCGATGAAAGTTTTAAAAATTATTGTAGAAATTTTGGAATCCATATAACCTACACAAAAACAGATGATGATACAACACTCGGCTTAAAAAACCAAAAACAAGAAAAAAGAAACGGTTTTGATGAAGGTGGCACAAGACATTTATCTATACCTAGCGCCGGGGTATTGGATCGGCAACGCGGGAGAAGAGCATGGAGCTGAGCTGCTCCTGTGTGTACCCGCAGCTCGACATCTTGACCGTTGCTTGCAGGATCATGAGGTCCTTCACGACCGAGACGCTTGCGTAGTATAGCTCGAGATCCAAGTCCTTGAGCGTCGCCATCAGCCTCGCCGCCGGGTGGTTCCTGCGCTGGCACTGTATGCGTATCATCGCCTCCACGCCAAGAAGCTTCACTTCGATCTCCACGCCAGCGGTCCGCCCGTAGCCATTCATCAACTTAAGCTCATGCTCCGCCGTCGCCGCTAGGAGAGGCGGCAGGGGCCGTGAAGGTCCCGCGTCGCTCTCCTCTTTTAGTGACTCGAGCTGAGACTGCAGCCCCTCTTTGTCACTCTCCAGTGATTGTAACTTCGATCTCAACTCGTTGATATAAGAAATGGCGTCGCCGAGGAGCGAAGGGCAATTGCTCCCCTCAAAAAAAATTTTTTTTTTATACTCTTATTTAGATGATTTTTAGTATTTATTACAAGGGTTTTTAGTCAATTGCCCCCCCCCCCCTAAAAATATTAAAATACTATGGTTTTTAGGCAATTGCCCCCAATATAATTAATTACATTGTGTAGATGTATTATTGTTAGGGAATGATGAACCAAATACAAAGAGAAATAGTAAATCAAAATTTGTTCCGGGGGCGATGCCCCCGGAAACTCTCGCAGGGGCGCTACCCATTTACCCCGCGACCTGACCAGGCAGGTTGAACCCCACCAGGGGTTGCTGCCCCCTTGGACCCTCGACATATATGCGAACAGTTGCTTATAAGTTTGCCCCTTCTGAAAATTATGACTGGTTCCGCCTCTGGATATATATATATATATTCATAAATGAATGATAAAGAATATAACAGGCATTATGTCTTCACTTCTAAATTTACTAGATCCAAAAACAACTCATTAAAAACATCCAAATGCTCTTATAAAGATGTATCATGTTTATTCTAAAATATTAACATCTATTCTTAAAAATAAAGATAATTAATAAGTAACTTAGGTCTACAAATGAATCAATCATTTGACAAACTATTTGTCGTTTAGTTCGATAAGGATTCATTCATGTTTGTTTAATTAATTTATTAAATTAACTTGAACAGTTGAACCTTTTTATAAATACACGATTGTTAAATGAACATGCTTAAACATCTTGTTGCTCAACTCTTTTATGATTATAAAAAATATCATTTCAAGCTCGCCAATAGGATCGTAAAGAAGTTCGATAAATGCTCGATGAAAAGCTTGATTAAAGGTTAATATGATGCTCATAATAAAGCTTGATTAAGACTATGCATATTATATCATACATTAAATACTTAATTAACTTATTCGATTTAATTCTGGATTAAGATTCATAAAAAAATAAAATCTTAAAATGAAATATATTTCAATTGATTCCTAAGAATTTCTGTATGTAAATTTATTAATTCTGATTTATGTTTATCAATATATCAAAACACCTTTGAATCAAATTTTTAGATTATTTTAATCGGCAATAAAAAAATCATTTCAAATGAAACCTTAACAACAAACATACTTCTGTGAGGCAGCCATGTGCCCTTATTGTTTCTAATAGCATAATCTTATATTTGTATGGAAGAAAAAAATTTAAATGAATTAAAAAAATTAAATTAAATATTTACAAGTTCTATTAAAATGAAATAAAAATTTTAAGCTCAATTTAATTTTTAAAATATACTATTTGTATAAAGCTTAATAATGAACAGCTTCATAAACATAAACAAATCAAATACGAGCAAATATAAATTCGAGTTATAATTTTTGACCCATTTGAAAAATTGGATCAAGTTAGCGTTGACCTGCTAACCCGACTTTGACCCATTAACCCGACTTTGACCCGAAATCTGAGAAGGCTAAAAAATTATCTGACTGCCGGTTTTGCGTAATAGCCCGCCTTAATCATTTTTTTTTTCTCTGCCTCGCACTCCACCGTCGATCTGTTGTGGGCAATGCGTTCAATGACAGCTTCTATGCTCTATCGTCTTTCGGCCGGACAGGTGGCCGCCGGCGTCCGTCAGGTAGAAGGCGTTCCATAGCTGAATAGCATGAGAAATTTGGTCTGCGTCGAATCTCTCCGTCGTGAAATCTGATAAACTGTCATGGAATCTGACGCTATTAGTTCTTCGAAACAATCAATTCATGGGAAAAATCCCTTCTTTGACCGGCAGCCTCAGAATGTTCAACGAAAAAGGCAATAACTTCTCCAACACTAAGGAATTTCAGGCGAGCTTTTCTAAATCCCTTTCCTGCACGTTATCTAGCGAGGAATTTCATGCCAAGATTGGTGATTTTAGGCTCGGCCGGATTCTAGCGGGGGGACGCGAGCAGGAGCGCGTCGGTGGTGGCGGGGTCATTCGGGTATATGGCTACAGAGTATGCGGTGGTGACGTCGGTGAGGAAGGTGAATGAGAAGGTGGATTTGTACCGCAGCTACCGCTCACCCAATCTCCTGTCGTCCGTTGCACTCGCCCCTTTTTTTTACTAAACGGGTCTGCGGGTCGGGTCAACCCGGTAATCTGTGTGGCTAGGGTTTGTGTTGAAATACCTGACCTTTTTGCAAAAAACGGTTCAGGTTGACACGTTTAGACCCAGTCAACTCGAATTTGACCCGAACCCAACCCGTCTACCAGTTTTTCCACCCCTACTTCATATCTTGAAATCATTGCTCACATTGAATTTCTAAGATATCTCTGAGCGAAAAAATTTATTTTCCACTCAAAAATACAATAATAATTTAAAATGCAATAATTCATTTCCAATTGAACTCTATTTCTTAACCAAATAAAAATCTATGTATATCAACCACACGTGCTAGCTTTTCTCCCTTCCGCTTTCTATATTTCCGAAAAAATGCTTTTGTGAATAATACAACGCAAATATTGACGACACACTATTCACGAATGGGAGAATGCACTCCTTTTGTCATTCGATTAGAGAAGTTTGAGGATGTCAAACAAGAGTATAATGTTCGGTTGGAGATGCCTTAAGGTTGAATTCAAGACAGCTTTCTTACTGCTTTATGAAACAATTTCTTAATACAAAACTTTTTTGAATTAAAAATTTTTGCACTAAAATATTGCTTCATGAATAGTAAAAACTAATCTCAAACGAAATCTAAAACATATGTTTGATAGTAATAACATAAAATTTTAATGATGCAAAAAAAAAAATCAGATAGATTAATCTAAGAGAAATAAAAACAAACATCGAAAAAATTAATTAATCAAAATAGTGATTTTCTTTTACGAGTTGATAAAGCCTAGATAAATCCAGGGCCAAATGCATGACTAAATTTAAGATTGTTGCGAGCTACAATATACGCGGCGATAGAGTTATAATCACACGTCTTAGTGTTGTATGGATATCCAGCTCACACACAGAGAACAAGAGATTTTTTATGTGGAAAATCCTGAAAAAAGAAAAAACCAAGGGGTCTGGCCCAGTTGAAAATAATTCCACCAAAATTCGAGTAGATTACAGTGGGCTGACTCATCCTTAAGGACGATCAGATTACAAATGTCAACTGAATGGTTAAAATCTAACGACAAATGGGGATGAAGGTCTAACATCACTTAGTGATTCGTCGGAAGTCCGACGTTACTTGGAAATTCGGGCGTCATGTAGTGGTTTGGCAGAACACCGAGTGCAGGTGATGGTCTGTCAAAACTCAGGGTGTCTGGTGGTGATCTGGAGGAACTCTGGGCGTCAGGTGATGGTCTTGCGGAACTCTGGGCGTCAGGTGGTGGTCTGGTAGAAGTCCAGGCTTGCGGTTCGGCGGATTTAAGGCGTCAAGTGTTGGTATGGAGAAACTCCGGGCCTCAAGTGGTGGTTCGACGGAGCTCAGGGCTACAAGCGATGGACCGATCAGGGCCTTAAGTGGTGGTTTGGCGGAGCTTAGGGCCTCAGGTGATGGTCTGGTGAGACTAAGGGCCTCAAGTGGTGGTCCGGCAGAGCTCAGGACCTCAGGTGGTGGTCCGACAAGACTCAGGGCCTGAAGTGGTGGTTCGACGAAACTCCAGACGATGAGGCGAGGAGGCAAGAGCAATCTTCGATCTCTCTTTTGAATCCTTTGGCTTAGGGGTCCCTTTTCAAGAGAAAATGAGGCTCTAATTCTAGATTTCTTAGAGTGACATGACCCTTAAATAAATAGAAGATCTAGAGCAAATGAAGAGTGGTTTCGATGGATGGCCGATGTTGAATCCCTTGATCGTGGACTGTTTGATGGACAATTGAATGTCTTAGTGATGTCAGAATTTAATGAAATTTAGCTCGTTGGATGCGTCTCGTCGAGCCACTTGATTCGACTATAAGCATGTCAGGTTTGGAAATCGTTTAGTAATCCAAATTGTGGTTCGAACCTTTCAACAGCACTTCTAACCCTTGATTTGGACTCATTTGGGCTCGAATTGATTTGAATTTAGTGTTATTGAGTTCATATTTTCAAGAGATTTTGTTTGAATGTAAGTTGGCTGAAATTAGAGTTCGGATGATCCCAATTTTAATATCAGAAATTTCCAACTTGATTTTGCCTCGAGATTCATGACATATCAAGATAATTTTTTGAGGATGTATCAAAGATAAATAACAAAAACTATAAGATTCTCTTCTCAAAAATCAAATATCTAATTAGAGAAATTCCTCTCTAATTACTAAATATCATATAAAGATAAAGCCACAATTTCTCGATCAAATAAAGATTGGAGAAACCTTCGTTTCATTTCTCAATCGCACATTAAGAAAAAATATCAAAGAATCCTAAGGAAGTTAGCATAGGATGAGAACTAAAGATTGATAATTACAGGAAATGCCAATTGCGGCTTATTTGATATAACCAAATAAGGGAGATTAATCATTTCTATTTAACTTCATTTAAATGAAATAATTTTTAAAAATTTTTTCTACTAAAAAATTATTTTAAGAAGCAATAAAAAAATCAAAAAAAAAAACTTAAACTTCATTTGGGAGACTACTTTTTATTTCTTTATAAAAATACTTTTTAATAAAAAAATCTCTTAAAATTATGAAAAAAAATAATGGTCTAAACCAACATTATTTATCTATTAAAATTATGCATTGATTGTTCAATTCATTCCATAAATAACTGAGTAAAATTGAAGAAAAAAATTTTAGTTCTAAAAAAAGTTGAAAAAAAAAATTATAATAAAACTATATAAGAGATTGATATACAAGTCAAACGCAAGCAAGATCTAATTCAATTATATTTAAAAAAAAATTAATATACTTTAAACTTATGAGAAAAAAAAACATATTATTTAAATTATATGAATGTTAAAACACATAATATTTCCACAAAGGACAAATAAATTGAAAATTTCATAAACATTTAGAGGAAAGAAAGAAATAGCATCGATCACCGAGAAAATTAACAAAATTTCTGTTCAGACAATTACACTTACACAACACAGTTATGTGGAGCAAAAAAAATCATATCCTAGAGAAAAAAAAATACCTGGAGAGGCCAACTGCTGCACTCTACACTAGTTAAAGTCCCTGTAAAATATAGGCTGCCGGAACTTTTAGAGATTGAAATCAACCATTTATTCCTAGCAAAGGGGGAGAAAAAATACTAGAAAAAGGTGATATTATGGAATTAACATACGATCTTCAAGGCAAAATGTATTGCTGCCAGAAAGGAAGCTATCAAAATATGAACTGATCCTTTCCATATTCTCGCACAATAACAGGCACACTGGTTGGAGGAACCTGAAAATTAGTATAAAAGCTCTCTTATTTTTATGGAAGATAGAAGAAAGACGAGCGCATGAAGCAACAGTTTACTTGATAAAAGAATATGATGAGAGTCATAAGAGCAGCTGCAGCTATAGGGTTATAACAGCCATAGCATCATTAAAGGAAGCGTTTCTTGATGAAAAATGATCATGACAATCAAATAGTTTTTAATATCATCCGTATACTATATGACATTAAAGGTATGATGATAGATCATCTTCTCAGATTATTCTTCTATCTTTCTTTTGTATCTTCTATACACCAAAATCCTGCCTAGATTAGATTCGGTTGATCGTGCTAATCTGCATTGGCTATATGAAATCCCGTCTAGTGTGTGTTGTACACCAAAGTTTTCATAGCAATTTATTAAGGCTTCATTTGGGATAGCTTGTTTACAGCTTTCTAAAGCAGCTTTTTAATACAAATTTTTTTTTGAATTAAATATTTTTGTACTAGAAAACAGTTTTAGATAATAATAAAAAAACAATCCCAAATGAAACCTGAATCTAATCTACATGACTCGATGAGCACAGGTTAAGTCGACAGGCAACTCTACTTGAATTCAGCCTTGATGTGTATTCTCTATGGCTATAGGATAGGTTCATTTTACAATATACATGTTAGGCTTTGTTAGATAATTTTACTTGTAAAGCCTAATAAATGTAACATTTTAAGGAGTATTATACCTCAACAGAACTCAAAATCAAGGATGGGCCAAGAATACATTTAGTTATGAGTAAAAATTCAAAATAATCCCCCGACTTTTAATAAATGACAAATTTAGTCACAAACTTTCATTATAACCCAACATAGTCCACCGACTAATAGAAAATGCCCAATTTGGCCCCCAAATTAAATTATCAGTTAAATTATGGGAGAGGATAATTGAGCATGGATTACAACGTGATACTAATGTTCCTCAATCAATTTGGATTTATGATACATAAGTCTACTATGAAAGCTATATATTTATTAAGAAATTTGATGATTTATAAAGAGTAAAAAGATCTACCTATGATATTTAATAATTAAGAAAAAGCATATGATAAAGGCCCAGAGAAATGCATGAAGAATTCTAGAAAATAAAGTAATTAATAATGTTTATATTCAAGTCATTAAAGATAAGCACATAGGACTTGTCACTTGTGTTCAAACACAAGGTGCTTTGACCGAGTATTTTCCTGATTTAGTTGGATTAAATCAAGGATCAGATTTAAGCCCATATATTTTTGCTTTAGTCATGGGTGTTCTTACCAGAAATTTGCAAGAGAATGTACCTTGGTGTATTCTTCTTGCAGTTGATATTCTTCTTGTTGATAAGACTAGAGAGGGAGTTGGAGGAAAAAAAAAAGGAATTATAAAGGTCGACCTTAAAGTCTAAAGGTTTCGTTTGACTAGATCTAAAACCGAATGCATAGTGTAATTTTAATGGTAATATATTCAGAGGAGAGGTCAAGACATTGGGTGAACAAGTCATTATATAGAGTACATGTTTTAGACATCTCGGGTCTACTGTTCAAAGGGATGGTGAAATAGATGAGAATATTATTAGTAGAATTCAAGTTGGATGGTTCAAGGAATGGAATGCATTGAGCCTGCTATGTGATAGAAAAGTATCTTTCAAACTTAAAGGAAAATTTGATAAAATGATTGTGAGACTTGCAATGCTTTATGGTGCAAAATGTTAGACATCAAAAGAAAAGCATAAAATTAAGTGTTGCAGAGGATTTTAAGGTGGATGAGTGACTTTACACTATAAGACAGAATGCAAAATGAGTATATACGTGAAGGTTGGAGTAGCTGTAGTGACAGATAAGATTACAGAGAGTTGTCTTAGATGGTTTGGTCACATAAATGTCAGCCTTTCGATGACGCTCTTATGAAAATAAATGTATTAGACAAGGTCTATGTTAAGGAAGGTAGCAGTAAACCTAAAAAATATGATTAAAAATTATTACAAATCACTTTTTTATTATACTTAAATGAGAATTTGACTCATAATGGAACACAATCGAGAAAAATGATTCATGTAACCGACCCATGTAGTGGAATAAAATCTTCTTGTTTTTTCTCTCTTCTTTTTTTTTTGGGAAAGTCTTTATTCTTTTTTTTTAATTCTCTTTTTTTTCTTCCTTTTTTACTCTTCTTTTAGAGAACAAGAGAAACTGAAAGAAAATAGAGAGAGAGAGAGACAAAGAGAGTTAGAGGAGAGTAAAGAGGTAGAAAGTGAGAAACTATTAGAAATATAGAGAGAGATGGAGAGTGGGTTAGAGAGAGAATAGTTAACCAAGAGAAAGAGAGAGAGAAAGAGAGAGAGGAAGGGATGGAAAGAAGGTTAGAATTAGAGAGATGGAAGAGCTAGGGAGAAAGTAATTGGTTTGGTGATAGCCATCAGAGTTGGAGAAGATTGATAGGGAACTAGGGGAGTCAAAATGGGTCAACGGGTCGGGTTCAGGTCCAACCCGAGTTGACTCAAGTCCAAACAGGTTGACTATAACCCGACCCAATTTTGCAAACGGATCAAAAAGTCCCGAAACTGACCCGCGCGTGTTACCAGGTTGACTCAACTCGACCAAAGAACCCAATTTTGCGTGTGGAGAGCGGTGCAATTAGGGCTCGTTGAGTCGCTTGCTGGCGTTGTGTAGTCCTGGATGGAGCCCTGGCGTGCTGTCGAGGGCGGGATCATGAAAATCCAGGATCGAGACTTTGAGAGTCCGGACGCGAGTGACGCCATACAAGGAAACCGAACCAGCTATGCAATGGTCTTGGGGAAGAGGCAGTGATGGCGTCTGTTGGTGGCAGAAGTAGGGGCTGAGCTCTGAAAGTGGATATGGGCAAGCCCTTTTCGATAGGACAATAGTTTCAGAAGAAGCTCATCAGTGAACTCCTCCAGTCCCTCGCCGTCTTCAACCAAAGCTAGGGTTGGCTGGAGAAGTGATAGGAGAATTGAAAAAGAAGATAATGAGAAGGAAAATAGCGGGATTAAATCATCGGCAGAGCTTTGCCATAGCGGCGGAGGATTTGTCCATGATTAGGATTGGTCATTATCTGACCAGCTACAATGACTGGACGTGCCTATATGTGATGAAAACCCACATGGATTGCTTGGGTGCACGAAAGCCTCACCGTGATGGATCGAATAGAGCGTTGGTGCGCTGCATCTAATTTGCGACCAGCATGGTGCAGTAGTGCAGAATCGAGCGATCCACAAACACCATAGATACAAGAGGGATACTGGAATAACATGGACGCTGGTAGATGAAGTAGTGCGGAGGGGCAGCGCAAGAACGCGGGTCCGTAATCAAGAGTCCGGATGCAGGTTCGGGATAAGACCCTCTATTATTCGGGTGCCTCCGGGTAATTTCATGTTGATTTTGGGTTTTCGATTCAACCAGAATCCAACCCAATTTTATAAATGGGTCGGAATCTCGAACCCGAACCAGACCCATATAGCAAACAGGTTGACCCAAACCTAGAATTTTCGGGTCGTATACGGGTCGGGTTCTAGTTAGGGTCAAGTTTTGACACCCCTACTGGGAAGGAGGCTTATTAACGATGGCAAGTGTGGTTGCTCGCTCATCTATGTGAAGCAGAAACAGAAGGACACGAGCTCGTGTAAGAGGAAGGTTATGAGATCTCTAATGGGTTTGCATGCGGGCATGTATGGTTTAGTGAGAGAGAAGTTCGGCGAGAGGGACCTGGTGACCTATTTGAGAGCACTGGGCGATTTGGGCTATCAATATATGGATCAATTAAGTTGAGGTCAAGGGAAAGATATGATGGTCGATTACTTGGAGTCACGGGGTCACGTCGACTAAGATAGGGTGGTGTGTATGCAAGATAAATGGGCAATGGATTAGTTAGTTGGAGGTCACACGAGCTCCTCTGCTCCTTAGCAGATCATTAGTACCACTGATGCCTTGACCTACGAACTCCTGTTGTGACTTTTTTATGGCTATAGGAAATCAGGTAAAACCTTAGGGATAGGGAAGAGTGGGCTAAGTAGGTAGAAAGCGGGTGAGCTAGGGCTTGCGGTTTGTTTAAAGAGATAAGTCAAAGAGTATGACACAGTCAAATGAATGAGCGAGGGTTTAGGTCTAAAAAATTTTTGTGATTTCATTTTTTTTAAACAGCCGAACTAAATGAATAGGAAGGACGCAACATCACATGCACAACATCTGAGCTTTAGGGATTCAGTAGAGAGCTTGAGCTTTGACGGGATTTGTTATTTGATTAAATAAATCATGTAAGAATAATAATAATAATGATAATAATAATAATAATAATAATAATAATAATAGCAATAGAATCATGTGTGAATCGACATTTGTCTCTATCACCGCCTCCAACATAGGTACTTTTTCAATTTTTTTGTGTTGCTATCCAAGCAAATATGAGCGTAATTTTTAGCATTTTTTATGCTCCATACATGTCTGTATAGTCCATGAAAAGGGCAATAATTAAATTATTTTAATTGCAATTGAGGCATTTAAAATCAAATTTGTATGACCTCACATTTGTAGTCAATCATTTTGGTCATGCTCAATCGAATCGATCATGAAATTTCCCTTTTGATAATTTCAAAGCCTTGAAT
This sequence comes from Dendrobium catenatum, assembly GCF_001605985.2. Lineage (NCBI taxonomy): Eukaryota > Viridiplantae > Streptophyta > Magnoliopsida > Asparagales > Orchidaceae > Dendrobium > Dendrobium catenatum. The sequence goes on from NW_021319800.1 coordinate 1,734,432, forward strand.
GCATCTGCATCATCCATTTTGCCAAGAGGATGACATTTGAATGATTTTCATTTGATATGCTTCGAGTATAAGACTAGCATAATTTCACATATGTTGACGATTTTCTGGTGATGTTTGATCTAATCAATGATGAGATTCCTTTCTTGTTAACTTTAGGCTTAGGATGTGTTGGTATAGTCCATTTTGTGAAATGAGAGAGTTAAATTTTTTTTCAAGCATGCAATGCATTTTGAATTGAATTTTTGAATTTGCGTGACATCACTTCGTCATTTGTTGTTTTGGTTGAATTCAATTGAATTGAGTTTTGAGATACATCTGGGACTTTAAACCCAAGTGAAGGGAGTTCACGGTGCAAGTTCTAGGAAGAATTTGATGCATGCAATATTGCCCCTGCATTTTATAAATAGACTGATTCCATGAATCAAACTTGAGACCTTCATATTATACTAAAAAAAACTTAACAATAGCTCCAAAACGACCCTCTCATCCGAAAAATCACAATGATGATCTCAAATCATTTTGTGCCCTCAGAACTCCCAAAGCATATGGATGCTCATTATTTGTAATCAAGTAGCACAATTCAAGTGCATACTAGATAATGATCTGTTTACCGTGTTTATTAGGTTACTAAAACATTTAAATTAAGGTATCATGATAAGTATCCATTAGCTACAACAACAACAATAACAACAACAACATCAAGCCTTTATCCCACTACGTGGGGTCGGCTACATGAATCCTTTTTCTCCATTGTGTCCTATTAAAAGTCAAATTCTCGTTTAAATCTAATAAAGAAGGTCATTCCTAATATTTTCTAACCAAGTCTTTTTAGGTATACCCCTACCTTTCTTAACATAAGTCAAATCTAATACCTCTACTCTCCTAACCGGGTCATCGCAAGGCCGCCGTTTTATGTGACCAAACCATCTAAGGCGACTCTCTCTAATCTTATCTTCTACTGGAGCTACTCCAACCTTTTCACGTATATGCTCATTTTGAATCCTATCTCTAAGGGTAAAGCCACTCATCCACCTGAGCATCCTCATCTCTGCCACACTTAACTTAGTATTATGCTTCTCTTTTAATGGCCAACATTCGGCACCATAAAACATTGCAGGCCTCACTAACATCTTATAGAATTTTCCCTTAAGTTTGAGGGGTACATTGCTATCACATAACAAGCCCGATGCATTCCTCCACTTCAACCATCCAACTTGAATTCTGCTGATAATATCCCCATCTATTTCACCATCACTCTGAACAATAGATCCAAGAAATCTAAAACGTGTACTCTTATTAATGACTTGATCGCCCAAAGTCACAATCCCCTCACTAGGTCTATTACTACTAAAATTACACTCCATATATTCCGTTTTAGATCTACTCAAGAGAAAACCTTTAAACTCTAAGGTTGACCTCCATAATTCAAGTTTATCTTCAACTCCCTCTCTAGTCTTATCAACAAGAAGAATATCATCAGCAAAAAGCATACACCAAGGTACATCCTCTTGCAAATGTCTAGTGAGAACATCCAAGACTAAAGCAAAAAGGTTTGGGCTTAAGGCTGATCCTTGATGTAACCCAACCGAAATAGGGAAATACTTGGTCAATCCACCTTGTGTTTGAACACAAGTAATAGCTCCTGCATACATATCTTTAATGATTTGAATATAAGCATTATTGACTCCTTTCTTTTCAAGAACTCTCCATAGCACTTCTCTTGGAACTTTATCATATGCTTTTTCTAAATCAATAAATATCATATGTAGATCCTCCTTATTTTCTCTATATTTCTCCATCAAACCTCTTAATAAATGTATGGCTTCCATAGTCGACCTACCCGGCATGAATCCAAATTGATTTTGAGAAACATTAGTATCACACCGCAACCTATGCTCCATAACTCGCTCCCATAGTTTTAAAGTATGACACATTAACTTAATACCTCTATAATTCGCACAAACTTGTGCATCACCTTTATTCTTAAAAATAGGAATTAACATACTCATTCTCCACTCATCTGGCATCTTTTTAGTCTTCAAAATAGTATTAAAAAGTTTAGTAAGCCATGAAATTCCTAAAATAAGTATCCATTAGCTAATAAAGAATAATAAATTCTTAAATCATATTTTTAATATTCACAAAAAAATATAACAAAAATAAAAAATCAAGGTCTGATATTACTCACCATTCCATGCTCTGTCACAATCATCGATACATAGTCAGAAGGAGTTGCATCATAACTGTAAAACAACAGAGAAAATTTTTTGTTCACTAAAACTAAACATCAAAATGGCATCTTCTTGAAAAACCAGACAATTGCACACTTACAAAAGATTCAAAAGCTGAAGATTCTTATGATCAGCCCAATTTGCCAGATGATTCACATCTTCTTTCCCAGGAACGTTTGAGATTACATCTGGGTTACCTATATTTTAGAATTATAAATTCACAATAATGCTTAGTTGACAAAATTAAGTAAAGAATTAACTAGACTAGACCAATCAATATATATATATATATATATATGTGGCATTTCAGGCATACCAAGTTCATTGGAGCATATTGAATCAAGTTGCACTCTTTCATGGAACTTATATGCCTCGCAGCATATGAGAACAGGAACTCTAAATGCATGAGCGACCATTGCAATACAAGCTGTTCCAACTCTTGAAAAAACAGTTCCATTGGACAATATTGCAGATGCCCCAAGAAAAACACATTTAACTTCATGCATGACGTACGAAATGGCATTTATGTGCGTGTATGTGCAGCTGAGACCTTTCATAACCAATTTACGAAGTAATATTTTTCCTTCAAGCTTTGGCCGAGAATCAACTACCATGACACGAAACTGCTTTCCTTGCTCATGTGCATGTAGTAATATCATTTCAACAACAGTTGAATATCCATATATGAGTAGTACATCACCATCCCTAATTTTTGTGACAGCATGTTGAACTATAATCTGGTCAGCAACTATTATTTTCTCATTAATGAAACGGTCTACATCCGAAATAAGACGGGATTTTGCTTCAGATTCCGACACATTATGATGTAACTTTGCAACCCTATTCTTCAAAAACCTGATAGCATTTCCCATGCTAACGGAAAGGGGCCTGCACTCAATTAAAAATGAAACATAACTACCAATTTTCGAGGTCAAATCACGTACAAGAACTTTCTCTGGCGGTGTAGAGTAATCTATAATTGCCTCACGAAATGCCAGAAGCATTTCTTGACATCGAGCATTCCCACCAGTAATGGTCCCTGATAGATACTTAAGTCCAACCTAGAGAGATGAACACAGAGTATGTAAGGTGTAGTGAAAGCAATAAAGAAAGAAGAATATTTTATCATGGTTTAAAGATAAATTAAATGGATGACTTTAGCAGATGTTGACCAGTAGCTTTCATGCCCAAGGATGGAAGAGGAGATCATTCTTTATACTTGATCAAGCCTATGGGAGTAAATGAGTCGAGCCGAGTTTGAGTCACACCTAGCTTGAGATTGAGCTTGATTAATTGAGTTCGAGCTCGAGCTAGATTTTAATTCCATAAGTTCAAGCTTGCTCATGAGCCGGCTCGTTTATAATAAAAAAGAAAAAATAATTATGATTTAAATAATTATTATAGTACAATTATAAAAAAAGATAAATTAGAAAATAAATAATAAAAAATCACTTGATATAAAAAAGATAGAAATATTTTTTAAAAATTTTTAATAGATTATACTTGAACTCCTAATTTTTAATATATTTTAAGCAAGGTTGTGAAAATTGGACCGGACGTAAAACATAAAGAAGAAGAGGTTCAAGGTTCAATGGTTCAACCAAGTTCGAATCGGGGGTGAACCCGAATGATGTAATAATGATGTAAATAGAATTATGCAATAATTTAGGCCATATATAAATGATATAGTAATTATGTAATAATTAAGCAAAAATAAAAATTCATGATTACAAATAAATATAATTTATGCAAAAATAATAATTTTTGAAAATTTGAATTCCGTCAATTTTAAATTTGTGTTAAGAACTCACATAGAGTGGAGGGGTCATGTGAGAATACTTAGTTTGTATTTTTACGTAATGCTTATTATAGAAATTTAATGTTTATTATAAAATAAAATATCTATAATTTAAATTAATTTGCTACGTTTTATAATTTATTTAAATTTTTATATAAATTTATTAAATTAATTTAAATTTTTTAAAGGGTTCAATTGAACCGCCAATTTTAAAAAATTAAGACAAGTTCGTTGTTTATTTGGTTAGATCGGCGATTTGCTCTGATTTTGACTAGTTCAATGCTAAAGCATTTCTTAATTTTGAATGGACTAGTTACTTGATCGGTTCTCGGTTCAACAGGTTGAACTAGCTAGTCTGATTTGAGTCTGAAAACACTGACTTTAAGTGTATTTTATTGTAATATTTTTAAAAGAGTTGGCTCGCAAGCTAATGAGTCAAGTCAAGGCTGGCTCAAACTTGACTTGTTAGCTAATTAAGCTTGGCTGATGAGCTATTTATGAAGCCAAGCTCAAGTCAACTCAGGAGTCTGCTTTACTCACTTACACCCCTAATCCAACTTCACAACTAGCAAACAAAAAGAAGTGCACAACTAGAACAAATTCAAATTAGAGAACACTGCATTTTTATGGAATAGAAAAGTCTCCTTAGTAAAGATAAGGATATCTAATTATTTCCTATATCATTGTTCACCTCTGCCTCATTGTTGAGAAGAGCCCCAAACCTAACACAAAGCATCCATTGTCTCAAAATAGTAGCGCAAGCAGCCTCGAAAACATATTATTAATTCTCTATTTTATTTATGATTCTTAAATATTTATAAGTATTTATTAGCATAACATTTATTTTTATTAAAACGAATCATTAGCAATTTTCTTAACAAGATAGTTTATTGCACTTGTCAAAGCTCCTTGAGAGGTTTTGTTGCATGGTTCACGGGCAGCTCTTCTTCCCTAAAGTCACCAGTAATTGCCGGTTGCTATACATAATGGCTAGTATTAACTTGGTGAATTTTGGAATTTTAGAGAGGAATTTAAGGTTAATATTTTTGTATTAACGAGAACTATAAATAAGATTTAAAATAACTCTAAGAAAATATATGAAATGTTAAAGAAAATAACTTAACTGTTGAATCCATTTTGTGAAGGAATTTGAAGAAAAATCAAAACGTTCATCTAAGCAAATCACCTTGAAGTTTTCCTTTGATGACCTCGCACACTCAATCTATTAAAATTAGTTTGTTTATTGATTTAGTGTTGTACATATTGCAATCTTGACAGTAGAGATTGTATATTCTTGGCTTTTAGGTTTGATCTTGTACACCACCAAAGCCTTTGAAGGTTTTAAAATGATATTATACTTTTAATCTTAGCTTTGTGTTTTCCTAGCCTGAGAAGGATAAGTGATTACAATTGTGCTCACCATATGTAAGAGAGTATTGTGTACTGGCTACTCATGCTAAATAGATGACTTCTCCAGTAGGAGGAATTAGTGGAAACGAAGGGACGGTGTGCTTAAGTATGAATCTAGATCGATTGGAATTCAAACCATGTACAAATCATGTGTCCATCCATCTCTTTGTAGCTAAATTCATTTCTTTCACTATTACTTGGTTTACATGCTTTTATGTTTATATGATATTTTGGATAGACATGTGGTCATATACTAGTGTTGCAGAGTAATCCTTGTAGTTAGTTTGTTTATGTGATGTTTTGGATGTTTATATTCTCATAGGTTTCTTGCGACCATTTTGTATGGCTAAGTTCATTTAATTGCACTATTATGCTAGCATCCATCTCAATCTACTGTAATTAGTTCATTTATAATTTTGCTTTTGCGCATCTTGGAATCTTATTTATATAGATTGTATACTCTTAGTAATGTTATGCTAGTATACTATCAATCTCTTGTAGTTACTTTATTTCTTGTTTTGCTTTTGCGAACTTTGCAATCATATTCGTAGAGATTGAATATTTTTAGTTTTTGGTATTAGTTATGCGAACCACTAAAACTTTGAAAGATTTTAGAAAGTATTATCACTAAAACTTTGAAAGATTTTAGAAAGGCAATAATACGTAATCTTAATTTTGGATTTTTCTAGCCCATGAGGATGGATGATTGTGATTGTCCTCACCAAGTGTAGGAGAGTAACATGTATTGGTTACTCCGTAATTGAGGAGAGAGAGCTTCTTTGATATAAGGACTAAATTAGTTAAATCATAGAGAGTTAAGTTCCAAACCATATAAAAATCATTATGCTTATCAATTTAAAGCTAAATTCATTTACTTTGAGTATAACTTGCCTTGTTTATATGCTTTTATGTTTATTTGATGTTTTGGAATGCTATATGCTAATATGCTAGTGTTGTAGAATAATCCTCATATTAAGCTTTACATTGTGATACACATTCCTATCATTGTGTCTTTACTGTCTTCATCGTTATTGTTTGTACACTCAGATAATGCGTACTTAAGTGTTTGATGTGCTAAGGGAACTTAGCATGTACGATGGATTATATCTATCATCATTATGCCCACTTATTTATTTCAGTTGTTTATTTATTCACAGATAGATCACTAATATTCATACACCTTACCATATTTCTTCTGTACAACGGTAAGCTACATCAACTGCTCACAAGTTTGCATGTTAATATTAATGAGTGATATCATTTATATTGTGTTTATAACTTGTTCAGACTTGTGTTAGCACAACAAATTAAGTAGACTCACCGACACTTGTATTTGTGTGTATTTGATTTATTTGTTTATATTATGTAGGATTTAATTGAAGAATTTTAAAAGAATTTCTAAGAACTGGTTACACATCTGATTTACTCCCCTCTCGAGGTGCCGTATAACTATCATAATAAACATTATGAAACTTTAACACTCTTGACGTTGCAGAAAAAGTTGTGAAGCCAAATAGTAGCAGCAAAGCTGCTAATGCTTTTGTGGCTGACGATGGTCATTATCAAGGAACAAGGGATGATTTTACTGCAGTTCAAAAAATGAGTCCTGAGCACCTATGTTGTAATAATAACTAGTAATTCTCTCTTCGGTAAGCTTGTCAAAACAGAACAAAAAGCAAATTATTCGCAACATAAATAAAATATATAGCATAATCTACAGGGTTGATTGGATCTTCATAAAGATGATTTTAAGAAGAACAATCAAAATCGTATGGAAGGCACGTGCACAATTTCATCCACAATGCATGCACTTTCTATATGATAAAGCAAAATTCGGCAAACAGTGCATATCAGCATAGTTCGAGAAAAGAAGGATGAATTAAGTGATACCTTGTATACCGAAGGATGTATATTATCAAGGTGAAAAAACTTTGATTCAAGATATGGAAGCTGAGGTCCATGTTCATACTGAGGCAAGTGCCGGAACAACTCAACTCTATTTCTAGCTTCAAACTGATTAACAACTGCCCGTCTTTTAGCCTTTTCAACCCGATTCTTATCATCAAACTGCATTCGAGGCTGAGGAATATCTTTTTTTCTGTCTTTATCAGGGTTGCGGCTAACCTTCTTTTCAGAAGTTGCACCAGTTTCCTGAGGCCCATCCTTCTTTTGAGATTGTTTCAGAACCTTCTCTTGGTTTGAGATAGAAGGAGCTCCACCTCCAGTTGAAGCTATAGACTTGCCTCCTTTACCTATAATTACCAAGATGTGGGAATATACTAATTATATGAGATAAGATAAAAATCCACAGCTGTAAACTACAAACAAATATAAGCATATAAAAATGTTGAAATTGAAGTGTATAAGTGGAAAGATTCATAACTCTGCATGTTAACGCCAAACTTCTAAATTTGTTTGAGGTTTGAAAATTCACTCATATGCATAGGATGGAAACTTTCATTTCCCTAATAAGCCCTTTAAGATTCAAATGTGGTGCTGATGACAAAACTTTTGAAGCATGGAAAAAACTTATTAAATCGTTATTCCACAGAAAAAGCAATTTACAGATTGGTAATTATGTCACTGATGTTTTCTACAGAAAAGTACTTGAATGTAACTCCACAACCGAAGAAATGAAAGAAAATGAAGCACCAGCTTAGGATCTAAGCAGCATTTGACCTGCATGGTCTACTCCATTTGTGGCCAAGTGAAATTTTTACAACAAGACCTATTTTGATCTACCATGTAAAATTGAATAATCCCGGGTAATAAAATGCAAGGTGCATAGAAAATTCAAGTTGCTAATCGTACATGGTTTGATGTGCCTCATTTGGTAGCTTGATAAAGGCTGCTTAAAGCTGTGATTGCATTGGTTAGTTTTGGCAACCTATAAATGTGGCTGCAATGTAGTGTCAAATATGGTCACTTAAAACCCTACCAACAAAGCAGAAAAAAAAATAAGTTCCAAACTCCACATCTTATCTAGATTAAAAGCCTACAGCTAGAATTAATCTCAGAAACACAATAAAATGCAATCATATACAAGAAAAGAAACTAATTTATTTCTGAGACATTAATTAACCCTTCTCATTTACACAGAAAATGAACTAAAGGTCTACGAACTTCTCTATTTTCAGCTAGTAATGCAAGGTATCGATGGTAACATAAACAGTTATGGAATTTAAAGGCAGAAGAAAAAATTCAAATCATGCAAATAAAGGATTTGAAGTCGCATAAAATAATGCACACAAAACTATAACAAAGAACAGCTAAGCATAGCATGATTTTTAGCAAAAAGATAGTAAGCAAGATATCACTTCTCACAAGCAAGGAAGCCAGAGCGGATGTATCTGTTAGTTAAAAGCATTGGTAGATTTTTTGATTCAGTGTGCATTGCATGCCAATAAGGAACACTGTACTGTCAGCAGTCATTTGAGGAAAATCTGTAAGCATGCTCTAGAAATGGTTAACAAACATATTACCATCCATCATTGTTACAGCCTTTGAGGCTCGTTGTGCTTCCTGAATGGCTCGTCGTTCAGCTTTAGTGGTCGTCTGTTTCTGATGTCTAACAGTCCCAGCCCCTTCATTTTTAATATCAGTACGAGTTCCACCATCCTTCTCTGCACGAAGTTCCTTTGATTAGAGAACTGGGATCAACTATTCACTGGAAGATTCTCCATCTGCACATGAATCCTATAATGCCCATATATCTATACTAAATTGCTACATCCGTCTCATTACTTCAATCACAAACTTTAGAATAAGGATCTAACTGAGCAAAGCTAACTAATGAGCTTGCTCAAGCTCAGGTATATAAATGGTTGATGAACTCAACCAATGAGCCAATTAACTAAGCTTTGAGCTAATCCTCTAGGCTAAAGAGCAAGCTCATTTAAAAATATCGATCTAAAATATAATTAAAAAATTAGAATTCAATAGATTAGTTATCAAGTTATTAAAAAAAATTTACCTCCTCTTTTTCAGCCTAGAAAGATTTGGTAAGAAAGAGTTTAAAATAACATATTTTATTAGACTTAAATCAGAATTTGAAGCTTAGTAGGACACAATGAAAAAAAAAAGATTTATGTAGTCGATCTCACACAGTAGGATAAAAGCTAGTCGTTGTTATAGGTCATTTATTTTTCAGCTAGAATTCTCATAATTTCTCTAATTTTTCAAATTTCCCTAATTTCATTGATGCGATTCCCCGGATTTGCATCACCTTCTCGCATTCATAAAAAAACATTATGGCTAATAAGTTCACTTGAACTTCCAAATTGAGCCAGCAATTAAGGGATGGCTTAAAATTCAACCAGTAAATGGTAAAAGAAGTATACTTATTAGTACTTATTCAGCGATTAAATATTTATTGAGCCAACAATTAAGGAATAGCTCAAATTTTAGTGATTATGAGTTATTTATTAAGTATGAAATGAAAAAATAGTATATTTTTGTAAAGGAGACCAATTCTTTCAATGATATTATTGATGTTTTGAAAAATGAATCCCTCAAGCATGACATTGCAGATTTAAGTGAAAAATAGACATATGTTTCATGCTTGTAGATGAGAATGATAGACTTAGGAATGATTCATCTTCATACATGCATAATTTGGAATAGCTGAATGATCAATCAAAATGAGGTTGTTTATTAGAAATTGAAAAAAATGAAAACCTAGGAATGAGATTACTAGTTTGAAGTGTGAACTTGATGGTTTATGACATCGATATACATAATTTTAAAATTAAAGTTTTTAGAAGATGAAAATGCTAGTGTAAAAAGTATAATGAATAATTTATCTATTGCCTCTATTAGCACTACAACTTCTTGAAGCATCTTTATCTAACACTTCCGCATCTTGTTGTTCTACCAATACTAGTGGCTATGTCATTGATATTCATAATATTAAAATTAAATTCTTTAGAAGATGAAAATGCTAGTGTAAAAACTAGAGTGAATAATTTATCTATTACCACTATTAGCACTACAGCTTCTTGTAAGATGTTGCATATTTGTTGCACATCAAGTATGACACATTCTCTTAAGAAGTATGATAGTAAAACTGTTAAATCTTTTATGCATATGACACCCAAAAAGCATTATAATTATTATAATAAATTCAAATGTGTTTCCTATATTTGAGCATTTAAGAAATCCATCAACACCATTACTTTATAATCACATGTTTGAATTTCAAAGGCACATTTTTTGTTGATCACCATTGACACATGTTTCTAGTGGACATGATACAAATGTTAGTAGACCTAAACTTATTTAGGTACCAAAGTTCACGTTAGGTATGTCTTCATGAAAGACTAATGAAGACATGTCAATAAGGTATAGAATACGCAAGTTCAAAGATGAAAATATTCAAGGTATGTGCGTCAATCTAAACTTAGAAGGCATGGTATGAGCTAATATGTTTGGTAACATTTTATCATCCTTCTTACTAATATTTATGGTCCTTGGATTAGCCTAAGTTTCATACATATTCAACTAATAGATACTTCTCTTAAAAATCATCCAATCTTTATGAACATATGATGTGTGCTTCTAGCATACATTTTATATAGTTAATTCATATTTTGATTATGCTAACAAATTTTGTATGCATAAATGTTCTTACTAGTTTATTCATAGACTTGTATGCTTACGTCTTTACATGACCATACTTCAAAAATCTTATATGACTCTATTTTTTATGTATAGACCCTTTATCATGTCTATTTTCAAAATTTTAATTAGTATCATAATAAAAATAGAAGTCAGGTTTTGCAACACATTCCATCTTAAGTGTATACCCAATAATATTGTGATAGATACTTAGTTTTTCATACTTAAAATTATATGATTCACATAGCATGAGAAGAAGCTTGGGTTAGTTACGAGGATCAAGTGATAAGCAAATTTTGTGATCAAGCTTATACAACTTAGTTTCGCTAAATAGGTATTCTCTACCGAAGTTATGGTTAACAATGATATCTACACATAATGACACTACTTAGAGACATGAAAAATGATCCTTAGCCTCAAATATTTCATTAGCATGATTAGCTGAAATTTGAAATTACTATCATGACTCTTTATATTTATAGATTCGCATATGATTATTTTTATAAATCTTATGCAAAATTAGTGTATTTGATCCCTTTTGCATGACCATTTTATTATATTTACATAATTATTCTAAGTACCGGAGGTGGGCAAGATAGTTATGGATTTCAATTTTATGTTTCTCAAGAAATTTAAAATGAGGTTATTGATAGTATTTGAAACACAATACATTACGAAGCAAGGCCTAAGAATATGACCATGTTTGAGAACATTGTATAGGATAATAGTGATTTGAAGGAAGAAAATCCTGTAACAGTTATAACGTTCACAGCAAGCTTATCACTTAAAATTCTTAATGTTCCTCAAGTTAAAAGCAGATCATAACTCTATCATCTTTTAAATAGTGGAGGAATCGTGCTTATAGTGTCAACACGCTGTCACAACCTAGACTTAATCCAACTACTAGTCAGCTGAGTTCATCCTAGGTCCAATGCTGTTGGACCTCACACAACCAAAAGATAATCCAATCCTGTTTCTTATTTCAGACCAAAGCAATTCATAACATGCAAGCAGAAATGGATGGGAGAAAAAAATTATTTGAATGTAATTGCTACAAGAATAAAAGAAAATTACTTGAATGTAACCCCAAAACCAAAGGAATGATCGAAAATGCAGCACCAGCTTACGACATAAACGGCATTTGACCTGCATGGCCCACTCCATGTGTGGCCAAGTGAAATGTTCACAACAAAGCCTATTTTGACTCAACCATGTAAAATTGAATAATCCCTGGTAATAAAATGCAAGCTGCATAGAAAATTTAAGTTGCTAATTGTACATGGTTTGATATGCCTCATTTGGTAGCTTTTGATCTGCATAGCCCACTCCATCTGTGGCCAAGTGAAATGTTTACAACAAAGCCTATTTTGACTCAACCGTGTAAAATTGAATAATCCCTGGCAATAAAATACAAGGTGCATAGAAAATTCAAGTTACTAATTGTACATGGTTTGATGTGCCTCATTAGTTAATATTGGCTAATTTTATCTATGAAAAGGCTGCTTAAAGCTGTGAATGCATTGGTTAGTTTTGACAACCTATAAATGTGGCTGCAATGTTGTGACAAATAGTCACTTAAAACCCTACTCATAAAGCAGTAAAAAAATAAGTTCCATACACAACATCTTATATATATCAAAAACCTACAGCTAGAATTAATATCAGCAACGCAATAACATACAATCAGTCAATCATATACAGGAGAAGCAACTAGTTTATTTTGGGACATTAATTAACCTTTCCCATCTACACAGAAAATGAACTAAAGGTCCCGTAACTTCTCTATTCTCAGCTAGTTATGAAAGGTATCAATGATAACATAAACAGCTGTGGAATTTGAAGGCGTGTAATAGCTCAAATCATGCAAATGAAGGACTTGAAGTCGCAAAAATAATACAAAAAAAATGTAAAAAAAAAAAGCAACTAAGCATAGCATGAGATTTAGCAAAAGAGAGTAAGCAATATATCATTTCTCGCAAGCAAGCAAGCCCGTGGATGTATCTGGTGTTAAAAACTTTTGTGGTGTTTTTGTGTGCATTTCATGGCTAATTAGAAACACTGTGCTATCAGCTGTCATTTTAGGATAATCTGTAAGCATGCTCTTGAAATGGTTAACAAAAATATTACCATCCATCATTGCTGCAGCCTTTGAGGCTCGTTGTGCTTCCTGAATGGCTCGTCGTTCAGCTCTAGTGGTCATCTGTTTCTGATGTCTAACAGTCCCAGCCCCTTCATTTTTCATATCAGTAAGAGTTCCACCGTCCTTCTCTGCAGGTAGTTCCTTTGATTAGAGATCTGGGATCAACTATATTCATTGGAAGATTCTCCATCTGCACATGAATCCTACAATGCCCATATATTTATACTAAATTGCTAAATCCCTCTAATTACTTCAATCACATACTTTAGAATAAGGATGCAACTAAGCAAAGCTAACTAATGAGTCTGCTCATGCTCAGGTAGATAAATGGCTCGTGAACTCAGCTAAATGAGCCAATTAGCTGAGCTTGAACTACTCCTCTATGCTAAGGAGCCAGCTCATTTAAGAATATCAATCTAAAATATAATTAAAAAAATAGAATTCAATATGTTAGTAACCAACTTATTAAAAAAATCCTACTTCCTTTTTTTCAGCTTGATTACTCATTATTTTTCTAATTTCCCAAATTTCCCAAGTTTCATTGGTAATTCCTCGGATTTACATCACCTTCTCTCTTTCACGAAAAAGACAGTACCACTGACGAGTCCACTTCATCTTCCAGAATTGGGCAAGCGATAAAGGGATGGCTCAAAATTCAACTAGGAGATGGAAAAAGAAGCATATTTATTAAGAATATATTCATCAATTAAGTATTTATTGAGGCAGCGATTAAGGAATGGCTCAACATTCAGCGATTATGAGTTTTTCATTATGTATGAAATGGACAAAAAGGTATAGTTGTGTAAAGGAGACCAAATCTTTCAATGACATTATTGATGTTTTGGAAAGGGAATCCCTCAAGCATGAAATTGTAGAATACGCCATTACGTCCATAATTAAAGAAAGTCCAAAAATTCTCCAACAAAATCACAATTTCCGAGATCTCTCCTGCGAATACGTCCTTCAAGTCACACCTATGAGCTACAATAACAAACAAAAATACGCATGCTTGTTATCACATACCAGTTACCCCTGGAACCGTTTTTGCAGCCAATTCTGTTGTATCCATGTTCTTAACCAGAGCATTCCCGCCATTCTTCCCAACCATCATCATTTCCCCGCTACTTCCCGGGAATGACGCCGCAGCCTTCATAGACCCAGATATCCCAAGCCACGCCGAGGTTGCAACCTCAGAAAAATCCGGTCCATTAATTCCTCTTCTCGAGGGCGACGTCCCTAGTAAGGATTCCGACGGGTTGTAGCTCCCGATCGGCATCTGCATCTCATCGCACCGGCGAGGCGACATGCGACGAAGTGGTGGGATCATGACGGGGGAAAGGGAATTGCCGGTGAGGTTGATATCGGAATTCTGTGAAGAGGAAGATATGGCGGCGGCGGTGGCGGCAGTAGCATCCGCGGTGTTGGGGTTAAAGCGTGCCGGTGGTGGATCACCGGATGTGAAGAAGCCTACCAGGCGGACCTTAGGGTCGATAACAGTTCGCGGGAGACGGCGCGAGTCCATGGTGATCCGGCGTGTTGGCTCGGTGGGTGACGGCTAGTTTTGCACCAAGATTCGGCCGTGGAGGATTCGACAAAAGGCTATCTAGGGCTTGGCAGGTGAGGAGTCGGTGCTCGTGAGTCGTTATCAAAACCGAGATTTCAAAAAGAATCTGATAAATAAATATATAAAATATTGATTTATTATTTATAAGAAAACTTCATTTTTAGTTTAAAAAAAATAAAATTCATTTATTAATTCTTCATGAAATCCTCCACAATATTAATCTAAATTTTTTTGAAAACGTAATAATAGAAATTAAGGAAATTAAAGAAATAAGTATGCTATTTTCATTAGAAATGATACGTCATCATGAAATAATCTTGATCGGGCACAAATCTCGAGGAAAAACTCAACCCGAAAACTTCAAAAATTAAATCCGGAAACACCCGAACTCCGATTTCAGTGAGCTTATAGTCAAACTGAGCGTCTCAGAAATACGAACCCAACGACACCAAATTCAACCCAACCCGAGCCCAAATAAATCCAAATCAAGGACCCAAAGCGTTGTTGGAAGGTTCAAACCACAATTTGAGTTACCAAACGATCTTCGATTTTAACGAGCTTATACTTGAATCGAACGGCTCGACGAGACCAATCCAACGAGCCCAAGATAGCCGAATTCTGACACTCTTAAGGCCTTTAAATGTCCAACAAATGGTGCACGATTGAAGGGTTCAATATCGGCCGTCCATTCGACCACTCCCTATTTGCCCATGATCTCACACATATTTACAAGCCATGCCACTCCAGAAAAACTATAAATAGAGTCCTCATTCTTCACAAGAGGACTCAAGTGAGAAGAGAGAGAAGAAGAAGAAAAAGGGGAAAGGGCGAATCATCTCCTCCTCGACCACCGCTGGAGCTCTTCCCGCCGCCTGAATACGCCGGAACTCTGCCGGATTTCTCGAAAACGTCGGGATTTCACAAAACTTTATAACTTTGTTAGAAGCTGATTGTAAACCGATCGTCTTGACTTGTGAGACGAATCGGTCTTTGTACTTCAAAGAAACACTAGTGGAATTATTTCAACTGGGCGTGACCCCATGGTTTTTTCCCTCTTCCGGGTTTTCCACGTAAAAATTCTGGTGTTCATTCTCTTTTTTGTTTATGTGCTGAATATTCGTACAACGCTCAGACGCGAATTTACAAACTCTACCGTCACGTATATTTTAGCTTGCAACAAGAAAATATGACTAAAAGTTCTCATTAATAAAATAGGGGTGCCTTTCTAACAAATAAAGTAAAAAATCATGTCAAACAATTATGCAATCTTTTGATCATAACATCTTCATGATTTTTATTCTTTGTATCACATTCTCTAGTTGTAGAGCATGCATCACCGACTTCTGACAAATAACAATCTCTCTCCAATTATTATCTTCTAAAACTAGTGATGTTTTTCATTTTGGCTTTCATTTTCAAAAGTAGGTTTCACCCTTTAAACTCTAAACTCCATTTAGGAACTTTTTATGTCATATATGCAATCACATTCATCTTGGAATCATGAATAAATTATGATAGAACATTATTCAAAATATGATCAAATATTATTTGATATTCTATTAATTTTTTATAAGGGTTTGATCATGAACAGACAAGGGCAACAAATCGTAGATCATGCGTTGAACATGGCTCCAAGCTTCAAAGATTTTGCTTAATTGCGGGTTGAAAACAGCATGAACTCATTGAAGATGTGTCAAATATTGGTCGATCATGATCCAACATGGTACAACCATTGTTAAGTTTGTTCAATTATGATCAAAGATGATTCAATTATTGTCGATATTAGTTCATATTGGCTAATTTTAATTAACATGACATGCATATGGATGTGATATATAATCCTACAATTTGAGAGCTATTACAGTAGTCATACAAAGCAGGGGGAGTTATGGAGAAACTTGTCGGGCAATTTGAAGACAATAATCTCATTGGTAAGGCTAAGAGATCCTCCTTTGGGCACTTTTTGAGAATTCCTAAGAAAAATAATTCTCTATTGCCCTCATTCATTAATTATTGTTGATGATGGTTGATAATAATGACAATAACGAGTATTCAAGTGTGTTAATATGATAGCTCTTAAATTTTAAAAGATATATTTTGAACTATAATATAAAAATTATTTCATGAGTTATTATAAGTTAAAACTGCAAATTGTCTTCGTCATAACATAGATATTATTGTGCTTTAACTATAATAATTTTTTCTTAATTTTTGGGCATTGCTACAATTTTTTAAGAAATTAACTCATGGTCGGTAGTGAGATTTTTGGGACATTAGGTCTTCATTTTGCAAACCGATTTCACTAAAGTATTTTAAGATGCTTAGCTAATTTATGAATATTTTTTTATCTCCTAATTTAAAGATATAAAAGAATTTATAAGGATTGATCATTAATAATTGAATAATTGAAATAATTACCTTTATGTCATAAATATATTTTATCATAAAAACAAAATATTTATCAACAAAAAAACTCATTAAAGTCATTTTCCATGCCACAATGTCATTTTGATAGAGAATAGATTAGGGAAAATGAGAAGAAAAGTAGGGGTGTCAATTTTTGACCTAACCCGACAACCCAACCCGAAAATTTTGGGATCGGACTAGGTTTGGTTCGGGTTAGAGATTTCGACCCGTTTGTAGAAACGGATCTGGTTTAGGTTGACCCGCAAACCCGAAATCAATACGGTTCTGTTTCTAATTAATTTATTAGGGTTTTAAAATATTATTATAAAATAAGTAAATGATATTTCTAAAATATAACAAATATTGTTCCTTAAATTAAATTAAGCTTTATTTATTTTATATTGATTGAAGTAAATCTTACCGTAATTTAATTTTCGTTTAAATAAATTGAATTAAATAAAAAAATTTAAGAAAACATACCCGAAGCGGGTCGGATTCAGGTTGACACGGACCCGAAGTAGGTTGGGTTCCTTTTCGAAAAACTGACCCGTTTGCAAAAATATGTTGGGTTCGCGTCAGGTTGAACAATGAATGATCAGTTTCGGGTTGGACCCGAACCCGACCCGTTGACCTGATTTTGACAGCCTTAAAGAAAAGAGATTAGAGGAAAAAAAAGCTAGTATTTATAGGTCATAGAGTCATTTTTGTCAGTTTATCCAATTAAAAAATTTATTCTTCCCAAGGTATATTATGTTTTTCCTATTTAAATTTTCAATAATTTATTATTTTTAGAATTTTTCAATAAAATTTATAATTTGCTTGACAAAAATTAGTTTTATTATATTCTGGTAATTTTTACTTGTTTGATTTTTTATATGTTATCGGTACGACTATTCTGGTTATTTTGAGTATTTATTTTATATTTTTTTGAGGCGATTTTAAAAAAAGCAATAATTTTAGTAATTTTAAATTTTTTTAACATCTAAAAATAGTTCTTTAGTTAAGTTAAAGCTTTAGAATATTGTTATATACGATCTTTGATAATTTTGTTAGTTTCTAAAAATATGAATTTATACGCAGTAGTGTTTTTTTATTGCATACCATTAAGGTATCTTGGCAAATTTTGAATTGAGTTTAATTATACTTTACTTACTGCAATGCATTGGAATATGAATTTATTTAATTTGAATTAGTAGAGAGAAGATATTATGTTTGCGAAGAGAAGTGATTATATTGGTCGAGAGAAGGGATTTTATTGTCAAAGAGAGGAATTCTATTATATGTTATGTGATAAAAAAACTCTGAAGCTTGAGGGCTATTATGATTATGAAGCTTGAGGGTTATTCTGATTTTCCCTGATAATGGTTTCTGTTGGCGGAGAGAAGGGATTCTATTGGTGACGAGAAGAAACTCTATTTATTATAATTATAATTATAATTATAATTACAATTATAATTATAATTATAATTACAATTATAATTATAATTATAATTATTATTATTATTATTATTATTATCTAAAAATTGGGGCTTGAGAGCCATTTTGATAATTACTATAAAATGTTTATTTATATTTCAGCTAGCCTCAGTATAGTTCTAGTAGTTATTTAAATGCTTATTAAATGGTAAGTATTAGTATTTGTTTCAATTTCATATTTCTTGCAATACTTCAATTTATTACTATAACACAATATTTTTAGTCATTTTGGTTTAAGATATTGTTTTTTAATTTTAGGCTATGATAGCCTATTGAGCAATGTGAGCACATTCTTACTTTTACTTCCATTTTTAGGTTAGAAAAAGGATAAGGAGCAAGCAGAGTAATTTTTGATATCAGACTCTGATCTATATTATACCTATGCCTTTTTAGCTAGTTTCAATTTTTAAGGCTTGGCTTTTATTTTTGTTGTACTTTCTATTACGAAATATTATTATATAGATAAATCATAAATTATACATGTATTTTAGGATGATATATAAAAAAATCATTTTTGGGATATATTCTTCCAATTTATATTATAATCAACAATGGTTTTATGTTATTTAAATTAAAAGTTTTGTTTTTTTTTTGCTTAGCACTTGTCCAAATAGATCTTGGGGTCAACTTCTGGTTCTTTCTACGAGTGGGCATGATATGAACTATGTGGTATCGAGTCATATCGGGTTGGCTTGTGATAAGCTTTTAATATTAGAGCGTCAGTTGGAGAAGCGAATCGTAACTAAGACATAAGATTTGATCTGTAAAAGAGTGAGATAACTCTTGATAGTTTTGGGTGCTCATTTTGTTTATTTTTTCATATTGTATATAGTTATGTTTAACATTTTTGAGATGGATTAGCCAGATCCAGATATGTCCAACAATTAGAGCTCTAGTAAGGTAGCTCATGTTAAGGGAACAACTCCTATGATTAGTTTTGAGGCAGTTTCCCAGATTATAGGTCTGGTAGCACATCTAGTAGGTGAGAAATGGATAAGTATTTATAAAATTTTATGATATTTCAACCTCTTAAAACTTTTAAGTATTATTGAGCTTAGTGTAGTTAAAGATTGGCTCAATGTGATAGAGAATACTCTCGATAGGATGCATTATCTTCCTGAGCGGAGAGTTGTAATGTTCAGGCAGAATGCTGGTGGCTTGGTTAGTATAAGGAGAAGTTTCAAGTTCGTGATAATACGTTGATTACTTAGGAAGAGTTTACAGAGATGCTCAAGACTTAGTTTGTACCTCTATCTACTAAAAGATAGCTACACAACTCCCTTTTGAAATTGATTTAAGGGAAAATGACATAATGATAGTGATGTAGTACGAGGTAGATTTTACTATTCTCTTCAGGTATGCTCTATAGTTGATTGACACTTTTGAGGAGAAGTGTTATAGATTTCTAGAGGCACTGTAGGATAGTTTGAGGTAGCCACTATTAGCATGCGACTGATCATAAAATTAATGATCTCTTATCCAGATTATTATAGTCAAACACTCGATTAATATCATTTTGATCCTCTGGAGTCATATGTGGTTCTCCCCTAAGTTTGACTACGATAATCAGGATGAACTTGCAGTTTCATAATTTGAACCCATTAGGGAATGATATATTCGCCCACGAGGCGATATATTGTTCAAAATGACGTGTTCGATTTTAAAATAGAAATTCCAAAACTAAAAATTTTTCAAAAATAAATTAATCTTATAAAAACTCAACTTTTTAAACAAATAGTGGCATAACAGATTTTTCTCAATTGGTCGAGAAGGCCAAGAGGATAGAGATTGATCAGATAGCAATTCAACAGTAATGGACTATGACCAGAAAGAGGTTTGATAATTAGATATACTCGCTCAAATCAACGCATATTCAACATTATCCAGGCAGAACATTATATAATATTACGACAAAATTCCAGAACACTATACGAGAATATTACCACAAAATAACTCTGTAATGGTTTTACAGCAGAAGACTACAAACTTCTAGAAATTTGCAAAAACGTTCAAACTAAGTCAGCCCCACTAAATCTCGATCTAAGATAACTACTAGTTATTTCTTACTTACATCTGTGACTTTAGGAGCTTTGAGAAGAACCAAAATACCTTTTAGCACCACTGGCAGTGGCAACATTACTCTGGGCAGGGCAGTCCCTTGCCCAGTGTCCAGCTTTGCCACATTTGAAGCAAGAGCCTGAAGAAAGTTGATTTTTACCTTCACTTACGAAGGAATTTGATGATTGATTCTGGCAGTCCTTAGCCCAGTGACCTTCTTGGCCGCATTTGAAGCAAGAGGAATTACTTTTATCAGCCGACGACCAACAGTTAGAAATGTTAGAACTACCCTGGAACTGCTGGGAGAAGGAAGATTGTCTTGGAACAGAGCCCTGCTCATTGCACCATTTAAAGAAGCCACAAGAACCTCTTCCCTGAAGTGATGACAGAGAGAAGCAAGCATCATAAAAATCTAACAGAAAAAAGCAAATATAAAATGATGCATGAATCTTTTTAGGGAAATTTACATACATACCACTTTATTCCATCATATTTACATATCTAACACCCAAAAGTTTAATATTACATATATACATCCCTATATTATTTTAATATCAAATATACCACTCTTATTTCCTTCCTACCACTCATATATTTTATTTCTACTACTCATATTTGATATGAAAAGGAACTATGGGTATTATGTATGTAATATTAAAATTTTAGATGTAAAAATATGTAAATAGAGTAGTATAAGGTGGTATGTACGTAAATCTCCCATTTTTTTATTACTTTTTTCATATGTGAGTTTTGAAGATTTTGAAATAGTAGTATTTAAAGTTTGGAGGATTTACACACACCACAAATGTAATATAAATTTATATATCTAACCTCTAAATTTTTATATTTACTTATATAAAATTCAGATATCTAAATCATATCAAAAATATCACTAACTTATTTAAAATAAAATATATTTTGTAATTTAGAGCCTAGTGATATTTATGTAAATATAAAGATTTAGGTGTTAGATAATAAATATATAAAAATTTCACGATATGTAGATTTTTAACTGCAGCAATGTCAATTGAGAAGATACCTGATTCCATCACCAGCATCAGTAGTCATCGTCTTACCCAAATTCCTACTACTTTAAACTACCTATTCGTGCTGATTCTAGATTTCTACTTGAGGTGAATAATTGTGAAATACGGTTACTCCTTTTGCTTTGTCTTTCAAGCTCAAAAAAGCCCGAGTTCACTTCTATTTCCCTCGATAGATTTAAAATTTTAACCCCGCAATTTCCTAAACAATATTTATTCTGATGTCTATTATCATCACCATAAAAGAGTTTAAGAGAGTTTTTTGGTCTAATATTCATTTCACAGAATACCTCACAAGCAAAGATGACAATAGAGTGAATATCAGCCAAACAAAGCACCATGCATAGATATCATCTGTTTAGCAGAAATGTTCTTGAAATAATCTTCAATATGTGAAGTAACAAATGAAAGATATTAAATAAAAACTACTGTCAAAAATGCATTAGGCACATATATAATCAATTACAGGCACATTTATTTATTTCGGAGCTAATAGTTAAGCATGCGAGTATTTTCCATAAAACCTAAGGCAATGCTAGGCTTTTAATATTTCCTATATTTCAATGCAGATTAATTGATTTCTACCATTTCTCTATTATTAGTCAAAAAAATTGGTCAAATAGATTTTAGAGTGTCTTATGAGTTTGATATTTGCAAAATTAATTTTATCATAATTGTCCAAGTAATACGAATTAAAAATTCATCATGCTACATCAGTCAGAGATCACCGATTTTAGTTAACCAATAAAAAATTTTGTTTGGCCCATTTATACCATCAAATGTTGGAGCTTCAATTTTGATTTGATTGTAGTTGTTATCAGGAGCTCTAATGTCTTGTCTAGGTTGGTGCATTCAAGTGATAGTCTTCTAAGACTAACATACCTAGGTTGAGGTTCACAACAGTAAAATGTGCGATACTCCACAGAAAAATCAGTAGGAAATCTAAGCATTTACGTCAGAATTTAATTTCCGTCGGTAAAACACGTATGGGAAAATGATTTCCGGTGGAATAAATTTCTACTAGAAAAATTTCCGATAGATTACCAACGGATTACAGATAAAGAATTATTTTTTTAACTGACAAACAAAAAAATGTTGGAAATTCAAAAAATGACATAAATTTGATGAAATTTTTTCAATTAGAATTTCCGGCAAAAGTTTTCACTAAAAAAACTTGTGCATATTTCTACCGAAAATTTCTGTGGCATTTCCATTGTTTTTTTGCATCGAAGCTTACCGAAGGAAAATCTATCAAAAATTTGTAGCAAAAAAATTTGAAAATCTTAAAAAGATACTAATCCATGCAATAAGCAATACCTTTGCGTAAGATAGCAAATTAACAGAGAACAGATATGATGCAAATGCTTATAGGCTATAACCCCTTATTTTTATTGCAGACGAACCTTATAATTGCACGAATTGGATTCAATTGTGGCTGGACGCAAAGGTGATTCAGAACGACAGTGACTACTAATAATGAAAAAGCCCCAAAAAAAACAAAGGCAAAGTTGGTGCAAACGGTCGAAGCTATTAAAACTATATGATGCATTCCTTCATCATATAGTTTTCTAACAGAAAAATTCGTTATAAAACTAACAAAATTCATGGAAAATGTGTTTTCAGTGAATTTTTAAGTGGTTTTCTGTCGGAAAAAAAAAAATCTACCAAAAATGTCTGCCAATGAAAGGAAATCCACAAGAAAGAAAAATTGTTAGAGAATATTGACGCATTTTTCGTGTCGACTCGACCCAAATAAAGTCAAATCGGACCCGATCGGTTTCGATTGAGCCCGATCAATTCAAATCAGCCCCGCCAAACCCTAAATCAGCTTAAATCGGTGCTGATTCATGTTCAATTTCATCAAATTAACTCCATCGAGCCAAATCGAACTAGAATCGATTCAAATCGAGTCTGATTCGGGCTCAATTTTAGTCCAATTGGTTCAACCTAAGCCCAATTAAATTTCCAAATCAAAGTTCAAAATACAACAACTGAAATTTGAAAAGTCTTTACCGCTACTTTCTTGTGCTTTCCCGTTTAATTTCTACAGCTATAGCAGGGATTGTGCTGTAGGAAAAATTGAACTGCAGTTCTTCTTTTCGTGCATAGAGGAAACCGAGTGAGGGAAAAGGAGGGCGGGGTTTCTCTTTCTGCTACGTGCATCCATAACGAAAGAGGTCGGAGAGGGTTTCTAAGGGTCGTCCTTCTGTTCCCTGCGTACCCGAGTGAACGAGTGGGGAGGTTCTTTGGTTTTGAGCATCCGACATGCCTTGTTTGTGTACCCAAATAAGTGAAAGGAGAGAGCAGGAAATCGAGTGGAGGCATCTTCCCCTGCGTGCAATTCTCCCAGGCTAAGCTGAAGAGTTCTTCTTCTTGCGTGAGGCTAGGCTCTTATGCGAGCGGTTCTCCTACCGACTTCTTGTTGCGCCCCAGGTCGAGAGAGGGAAAGGAAGGAACAATTCTTAGGTCAGGTAACCTGACGTAGCTCTACATTCGGACGCCAATAATATGTCGCCACGTGGTCTTATTCAATACCACGCAGCCCGACGACTTGACCCGGGATTGCTATGTTCGCATATTGCTCTAGGTATTGCTCGGTATTGCTTGGTATTGCTAAGTATTGCTTGGCAATAATGAAAAATATGGCTCTGTGAAGACCAATACCGAGCAATACCGAGAAATACTGAGCAATACCGAGATTCCCGTCTCCATTCCGAGTCGGGGTTGTCGGGCCGCGCGGTAAATAGTGAGAACACGTGGCACTATTTTACTGGCGTCCGAACGTAGAGCTACGTCAGGTGACCGGATTAAAAAAAAGTTCGAAAGGAAGAGCCGAACGACACTTCTATGTTTCGTGCGTCTAGAAGAGTCGAGGAAACGGAGTAGCTACGTGCGGTCTATCCAGGTTGAACCGAACAGCTTTCTCGTGTGCTAGTTCCGAGCTAAACAGGAGAAGAAACATGGTCTGTGAGACCCTTTCAGCTTCTGTACAAACTGAGTTCGTTTATAAGAATCTTCTGGACGATCTGAAGGAGTTTTTTACAGAGCCGATCATCCCAAGACGAAAATCAATTATCGTCTGTACGATTTCTGTCTGAACGCAAACAGAGCCGATTATCCCGGGACGAACGAAAAATATCATCCGTACGATTGTAAATATCTCTTCTCTATATAATGGACTGTTTGACACGTTTTGAAGAGAGAGAAAGAGGAGAGAAAGAGAAGGAGAAAGAGGAAGAATCCGCATTTTGGACGACTTCGGCTCGCTTTCGTTCGTCAACGCAGTTGAGAAAGTTGGTCGACTCGAGGTAAGACACATTATGTCTATCTCAATTTTCAGAAATATGAGTTTTGACGAATATTCTGATTAAGTTGTGTCCGTTAGAGAAAAATGGGAATAACTTTAAATCGGTAGAACTTTTACCGCGTAACTTTTGGTATGTTGTAGAGATTATAAATTTGCACGTTTTGAGTATTTTCTTAAAACTTTTCATCGGGTATTTTGAAATTTGCGGGGTTTTTATCGAATAGAAAATTATCTGGATGTCGAAAAATAGTGCTTCGGTACAATAAAAGCTTTGAAATGTTGTTTTATACAATCTCTGGTAATTTGGTAATTTTTTGAAATTATACATTTTTTATTCATTGGCTTTTCTGTTATCTGTCTCTATACGAAAAAGGTGAAATTTTGATTGTGCTTAATTACACCGTATTTGTTATGATGTGATGTTTTGATGTGCACATGTGATTGAATGATATCTGTTTGGAGTTATAAGGGGCCAGAATCCTTTGAGATTCTGTCTGGGTTTGGGAATATAAAAATGAAATCTGATCTGATAATTCTGTATATCTGATATGTTCTGGTGCTGTAAGCACAAAGGGAGGCATAAGAGATCAGAATCCTTTGAGATTCTGTCTGTGTTAGGGAAGGGAGGCAAAATGGGCTAGAAATCTTTGAGATTCTATCTAGGTCCGGGAAATCTGATCTGAAATATGATTTGAAATCTGATTTGACATGTGATCTGGATTGTGATTTGAACGAATATGTGATACGAATTTTATTCAGTTCTTCTATATCTATTATTTGATTCATTTGTTCTGTACGAATATCTGAATTCTGTTTGATTGTTTGATTTCTGTATGATTATCCGAATTCTGTGTGTTTATCTAGATTTACGATGAATATATGAATTATGTACAACTATCTGAATCAGTGAATGATGTTCTATGATTTTCAGTTAAGTTATTTATTTGATTTTCAAATAATTATTTTTAAAATCTTCTGTAAAGTATTTTGAAATGAGAGTGTCTAGGAATTTAGATCGGCTAGTGTGATCTTGCTGAACTGTTAGCTTATTGTGGTTTTATTCATGATTTTCAGAATCTGGGAAAGGGAAGGAAGTTGTGGACTAGCTGTTCAGGTTCTGATCTGAAGTTATAGGTATTTTGCCATTTTTGATTTTTGTACAGTCATTGCTAGTTTACTTTTCTGTTATGTACCTTCTGTTTGTAGCCATATACTATAACGTATATGATTATTTTGATGAATGAAAGAAACATTTTGGAAGAATTCTTCTGTATTTGAAAGTTTTTAGTAGCTTTGTAGTTCGGTATATTTGTAAATAATCTCTGGAAGAAAGTCTGAAAAGCAATTTCAAAACTAGATCCTGGGGTTTGCCCGTCGCAATTCAACACGATAAGGATCCGTCCTGGTCAGGTTGGGTTGTGACAAATCAGTGGTATTAGAGTAATAGTTTTGAAATTGAATTGTAAGACAGAGCTATAAGAATTGATTTGTAAGTCTGGTGGGATAGTTTTAGTCTGTCTGGGTATTTATTATTTTTGTTTTATGTGCATAGTTGCGTATTCTGTGTGATTATGGATATGCTAGACCCAGATATGATTGATGGACAGAATGCTAGTAAGGCAGCTCCTGTGAATAGTCCTGCTCCAATAGTTGGTTTCGATACGGTTTCCCAGTTTGTTACATTAATAGCTCAAATGATGAACGAGACGCAGAACAGAGTTTCTGCTGTTAGATCTGAAGATATAAATAGACATCTACAAATGTTTCTGAGATTGAAGCCTATAAGATTTGAGGGCACTATTGAGCACAGAGTAGCAGAGGATTGGTTGAGAAGATTGGAAAAAATATTTGATGGTATGTAATGTCCTCCTGATAGAAAGGTACCGTTAGCAATCTTTGTATTGGATGGTGAAGTAGAGCGTTGGTGGATGGGCCAGCAGGAGGAGAAATTTCAGGGTAAATTGAACTCTTTGATTTCTTGGGAAGAATTTTTTTAAGTGTTTATAGCTTAGTTTGTACCCCCTTCTGCAAGGCAACAAATGCAGGAGAATTTTCTGAGGTTAGTTCAAAGGAACAGGATAGTTATGCAGTACGAAGCAGAATTTACTGCTTTAACAAGATATGCTTGACAATTGGTCAGTACTTATACTGAAAAGTGTTATAAATTTCTGAAAGAACTTCGAGATAGTCTAAGGCAACCTCTGGTGTCATTTCACATTTCTGATTTCTCTGAGCTTGTGGAGAGAGCCCGACTGATAGAGAAATTTCAGGGTAAATTGAACTCTTTGATTTCTTGGGAATTATTTTTTTAAGTGTTTATAGCTTGGTTTGTACCCCCTTCTACAAAACAACAAATGCAGGAGACTTTTCTGAGGTTGGTTCAAAGGAACAGGACGGTTATGCAGTACAAAGCAGAATTTACTGCTTTAGCAAGATATGCTCCACAATTGGTCAGTACTTCTGCTGAAAAGTGTTATAGATTTCTGAGAGGACTTCGAGATAGTCTGAGGCAACCTCTGGTGCCATTTCACATTTCTGATTTCTCTGAGCTTGTGGAGAGAGCCCGACTGATAGAGAATGATCTGATGGCTACTCAGCAGTGGTGGACTGCTAGTAGGAAAAGGTTCAATGGGGAGATATCTGATAGTGGTTTTTCTGGGAAGAAGAATAGATTTGTATCTGGAGATTCTAAGAGAAGTGGTCAGTCAGTGTCTGCAGCAGCTTCTGGTAGTTGCAGTGTAGCCAGTTCTGGTTCTGTTAGTGGGGCACCAGTGTGCCAAAATTATGGACAACATCATTTTGGCCAGTGTTACAGGATGACTGGTCAGTGTTTCGGATGTAGTCAGACAAGACATCGGATAGCAGAATGTACGCAAGCCGGATTTGATCGACGATCTGAGTCCAGATCAGAGAGCTTTGTCAGGCCAGCAGGAAGGCAGAGGATAGTTCCTCCCCGTACTATTTCTGAAGGATCATCTGGTAGAGCTGTTGATTTGGATTCAATGGTAAGGAGACCACCTAGTGGTAATCAAAAAGAGCATAGTGGTTCTGTAGCTCCAGCTCCAGTTCAGCCATGTGCGTATAGCTTGACTTATCAGGAAGCTTGGGATGTTCCAGATGTTGTGACAGATACGGTTTATATTTCTGAGCATCCATGTCGTGTTTTGTTTGATTTTAGAGCTAATAGTTTGTTTATTTCTAAGCGTTGTTTCGATTTATTGCAATTGGCTTCAGTAACATTACCTGTTTCACTTTCTGTTATTCTGTCGGCTCGAGATAATAAGATAGCTAGAAAATTTTGTTTATGTGAAATTAAAATTTCTGGTAAGAAGTGAAAATCTTGTTTGATTTTATTGTCGATTTCTTCGTATGATATTATTTTGGGTATGAATTGACTAAGTCTGTATGGGGTTCAAATTAATTGTTTGAAGAAGTAAGTTACATTATTTGTAGGTAATAAAAGTTGTGTTTTCCAAAGAGTAAGATGTGTCTTATCCTGCCTAATCTCTATGATGGAAGCACATTGATTGTGGAAGAAGGGTTGTATGATATTTCTGGCATCAGTTCGGGATATGAACATAGATGTAGGTTCTATTTCTGATATCCCGATAGTATGAGACTTTTCTAATGTATTTCCTGAGGAGTTAGTCGGTTTACCTCCGGATAGAGACGTGGAGTTCTGTATTGATGTATTTCTGGGTATGGTCCCAATATCTAAAGCTCCGTATAGGATGACACCCAAGGAGCTTGCGGAGTTGAAAGTTCAGCTCCAGGAATTGATTGATAGAGGATTTGTTCGTCCGAGTGTTTCTCCCTAGGGAGCACCTGTTCTGTTTGTAAAAAAAAGGACGGTACGATGCGTATATGTGTTGACTACAGAGATTTGAATAAAGTCATAATGAAGAATAACTATCCATTGCCACGGATTGATGATCTATTTGATAAACTTGCCGGATCTTCTGTGTTCTCAAAGATTGATCTACGATCTGGTTACTATTAGGTGAAGGTGAGAGAAGCTGATGTGATGAAAATAGCTTTCAGTACTCGGTATGGACACTACGAGTTTTTGGTCATGCCATTTGGGGTGACTAATGCACCAGCTATTTTTATGGACTTGATGAATAGGGTGTTTAAAGACTATCTGGATCAGTTAGTGATTTTTTTTATAGATGATATTCTAGTATATTCTGCTTCTAAGGAAGACCACGCCAAACATTTGAGAAGTGTGTTGGAGACTCTGAGGTAGAATCAGTTATATGCAAAATTATCCAAATGTGAGTTCTGGCTGAGGAATATTCCTTTTTTGGGTCATGTGGTAAGCGGTAATGGTATTTCTGTTGATCCCTAGAAAGTTCAAGCAGTAAAAAATTGGCTAAGGCCTAATACCGTATTTGAGACACGTAGTTTTTTGTGTATGATCGGATATTATAGAAAATTTATGAAGGGACTTTCTCAGATTTCGACACCTTTGATGAGACTGACTCAGAAGTCAGTAGCCTTTGTTTGGACACCGGAGTGTGAAACTAGTTTTCAGAGATTAAAGGATTGTTTGACTTCTGCTCTAGTTTTGGCACTTTCCTCTAGTACGGAATGATTTCAAGTATTCAGTGACGCTTCATTAAAAGGTTTGGGATGTATTTTAATACAACATGGTCGGGTAATAGCTTATGCTTCGAGACAGTTGAAACCACATGAAAGGAATTACCCTACGCATGATTCAGAGTTGGCTGCTATTGTATTTGCTTTGAAGATTTAGCGTCATTATCTGTATGGCATCAGGTGTGAGATTTTCACATATCGCGAGAGTTTGAAATACATATTCACTCAAAAGGATTTGAATTTGAGACAAAGGAGATGTCTTGAATTGTTCAAGGATTATGATCTGACTATTCATTATCATCCTGGTAAGGCTAATATAGTGGCAGATGCTCTGAGCAGGAAGTCTTCTGGATTATCTTGTATGCAACTCACCTTTGATGAGTATTTGATACGAGATATGGAAAGATTACATTTGGAGATGATTTCTTCTTCTGAATGGGATTCTGATATAGTAACTCAGATGATTATTCAGTCCTCTTTGGAAGAAAAGATCCATGAAGCTCAAAAGTTAGATGTTGAATACTCAAAGTTGATTGATCAGATCAAATATGGTAAGAAATTTGAACTACGAGTTTTTGATTATGGTATTATTTTCTGTAAGGAAAGACTTTGGGTCCCTATTTCTAGAAATCTGAGACAAGAGATTCTGCATGAGGCCCATTACTCAGGTAACACTATTCATCCAAGTAGTAAGATGTATGGAGATATGAAAAGTATGTTTTGGTGGCCTGGAATGAAAAATGATATAGCGGAATTTGTTTCGAAATGTGAATCATGTCAGCTAGTGAAGGTAGAACATCAACGACCGGGAGGTCTTCTGCAGTCGTTGCCTATTCCTGAGTGGAAATGGGAAGAGGTAACAATCGATTTTGGTATGGGTTTTTTCATATCAAGGCAAAGACATGATGCTATTTGGGTTGTCGTTGATCGACTTACAAAATCTACCCATTTTCTTCCGATTAGACAGACAGATCCGGTGGACAAATTAGCACATATCTATGTTAAAGATATTGTCAGATTACATGTTATACCGAAAGTTATTATGTCTGATCGAGATGACAGGTTTACCTCCAGACTATGGAGAGGTATTCAGCAAGGATTGAATACGAAGTTGCATTTTAGTACGACTTTTCATTCGCAGATTGATGGACAGTCTGAAAAGACTATTAAGGTACTAGAAGATCTTCTGAGATTATGTGTTTTGGATTTTGGAGGCAGTTGGGAAGATCATATCACATTGATAGAATTTGCATATAACAACAGTTATCAGTCCAGCATAGGCATAGCATCTTATGAAGCTCTGTATGATAGAAAGTGTAGAACTCCTTTGACTTTGACAGAGGTGGGAGATAGACAAATGATGGGTTTAGCTTTTGTGGATGATACTGTGACGAAGATCAATCTGATTAAAGAAATGTTGAAATCTGCACAAGATAGACAAAAAAAGTATTATAATCAGAAGCATAGACTGGTTGAATTTCAGGTTAGTGATTTTGTATATGTCAAAGTCAGTCCTATGAAAGGTGTTAGCAGATTTGGAAGAGTAAACAAGCTCAGTCCAAGATATGTGGGACCTTTTGAAGTCATTGAAAGGATTGGTAATTCTGGTTACAGGTTATTGTTACCTGATCAGATATCTGATATACACAACGTGTTTCACGTGTCATCTTTGAGAAAGTGAATATTTGATTCTAAAAAGAGGTTATCTGCTGACGATGTGGAGGTTCAGGCGAATCTGCAGTACAGAGAAGAGCCTGAAAGGATTTTGGCATATGATGTGAGAGAGCTGAGAAATAAATAGATTCCTATGGTTAAGGTACAGTTGAAGCATATGACAGCCAGAGAGGCTACTTGGAAGAAAGAATCTAATATGAAACAGTTATATCCAGGTCTGTTCTGACTCAGTCTGTTTTAGGAATGTCGAGGACGACATTTTTCTAAAGATGGGTAGATTGTGAGACCCTTTTAGATTCTGTATGAACTGAGTTCGTCTGTACGAATCGTCTGGACGATCTAAAGGAGTTTTTGACAGAGCCGATCGTCCCAGGACGAAAATCAAATATCGTATCTACGATTTTTGTCTGAACGCAAACAGAGTCGATCGTCCCGGGACGAACGAAAAATATCATCTGTACGATCGTAAATATCTCTTATCTATATAATGGATTGTTTAACACGTTTTGAAGAAAGAGAAAGAGAAGGAGAAAGAGGAAGAATTCTTGTTTTGGGCGACTTTGATTCGTTTTCGTCCGCGACGCAATTGAGAAAGTTGGTCGACTAGAGGTAAGGCAAATTTTTAGAAATGTGAGTTTTGACGAATATTCTGATTAAAGTTGTGTCCGTTAGCGAAAAACAAGAATAACTTTATATCGATAGAACTTTTACCGTGAAACTTTTGGTATGTTGTAGAGATTATTAATTTGCACGTTTAGAGTATTTTTTGAAAATTTTTCACTGTGTATTTTGATATCTGCGAGGTTTTTATCGAATAGAAAATTATTTGGATGTCGAAAAAAAGTGCTTCAGTACAATAAAAGTTTTGAAATGTTGTTTTATACGATGTCTAGTAATTTGATAATTTTCTGAAATTATGCATTTTTTATTCATTGGCTTTTCTGTTGTCTGTCTCTATACAAAAAAGGTGAAATTTTGATATGTGCTCAATTACTCCATATTTGTTATAATGTGATATTTCGATGTGCACATGTGATTGAATGATATATGTTGGGAGTTATAAGGGGTCAGAATCCTTTGAGATTCTGTTTGGGTTTGGGAATATGAAAATGAAATCTGATATGATAATTTTATGTATCTGATATGTTCTGGTGCTGTAAGCACAAAACGAGGCATAAGGAATCAGAATCCTTTGAGATTTTGTCTATGTCAGCAAATGAAGGCAAAAAAGGCCAGAATTCTTTAAGATTCTGTCTGGGTCCGGGAAATCTGATCTGAAATATGATTTGAAATCTGATTTGACATGTGATCTGGATTGTAATTTGAACGAATTTGTGATACGAATTTTATTCAGTTCTTCTGTATCTATTATTTGATTCATTTGTTCTATACAAATATCTAAATTCTGTCTGATTGTTTGATTTCTGTATAATTATCTGAATTCTGTGTTTATCTGGATTTCTGATAAAAATATGAAATCTGTACGGCTATCTAAATCAGTGAATGAAGTTTTATGATTTTCAATTCAGTGATTTATTTTATTTGCAAATAATTGTTTTTAAAATCTTCTGTAAAGTATTTTGAAATGAGTGTCTGGGAATTTAGATCGGCTAGTGTGATGTTGCTGAGCTGTTAACTCACTGTGGTTTTATTCATGATTTTCAGGATCTGGGGAAGGGAAGGAAGCTGTGGACTAGTCGTTCAGATTCTGATATGAAGTTATAGGTAATTTTCCATTTTAATTTTTGTACAATCTGGCTAGTTTACTTTTCTGTTATGTACCTTCTGTCTATAGCCATGTACTGAAATGTATATGATTATTTTGATGAATGAAAGAAATATTTTGGAAGAATTCTTCTGTATATGAAAGTTTTTAGTAACTCTTTGGTTCGATATGCTTGTAAATAATCTTTGGAAAAAAGTCTGAAAAGCAATTCCAAAACTAGATTCTGGGGTTCGCCCGTCGCAACTCAACACGATAAGGATCCGTCCTGGTCAGGATGGGTTGTGACAAATTAGTGGTATCAGAGCAATAGTTTTGGAATTGGATTGTAAGATAAAGCTATATGAATTGATCTGTAAGTCTGGTGGGGTAGTTTCGGTCTGTCTAGGTGTTTATTATTTTTGTTTTATGTGCATAGTTGCATATTCTATGTAATTATGAATCTGCCAGACCCAGATATGACTGATGGATAGAGTGCTAGTCAGGCAGCTCCTGTGAATAGTTCTGCTCCAGTAGTTGGTTCCGATATAGTTTCCCAGTTTGCTACATTCATAGCTCAAATGATGAGCGAGATGCAGAATAGAGTTTCTGCTGTTAGATCTGAAGATGTAGATAGACATCTACAAATATTTTTGAGATTGAAGCCTCCAAAATTTGAGGGCAATGTTGAGCCCAGAGCAGCAGAGAATTGGTTGAGGAGATTAAAAAAGATATTTGATGGTATGCAATATCCTCCTGATAGAAAGGTACCGTTAGCAGTCTTTCTGTCGGATGGTGAAGCAGACCGCTAGTGGATGGACCAGCACGAGAAAAAAATTTCAGGGTAAATTGAACTCTTTAATTTCTTGGGAAGAATTTTCTGAAGTGTTTAGAGCTTGGTTTGTGCCCCCTTCTATAAGGCAACAAATGCAGGAGACTTTTCTGAGGTTGGTTCAAGTGAGCAGGACAGTTATGCAGTACGAAGCAGAATTTACTGCTTTGGCAAGATATGCTCCACAATTGGTCAGTACTTCTGTTGAAAAGTGTTATAGATTTCTGAGAGGACTTCGAGAAAGTCTGAGGCAACCTCTGGTGTCATTTCACATTTCTGATTTCTTTGAGCTTATGGAGAGAGTCAAACTGATAGAGAATGATCTGATGGCTACTCAACAGCGGTGGACTGCTAGTAGGAAAAGGTTCAGTGGGGAGACATTTGGTAGTATTTTTTCTGGGAAGAAGAATATATTTGTATCTGGAAATTCTAAGAGAAGTGGACAGTCAGTATATATAGTAGCTTCTGAAAGTAGCAGTGTAGCCAGTTCAGGTTCTGTTAGTGGGGCACCTGTGTGCCAGAATTGTGGACGACGTCATTTTGGCCAGTGTTACAGGATGACTGATCAGTGTTTCAGATGTGGTCAGATAGGTCATCGAAAAGCAGGATATCTCCAAGCAGGATTTGATCGACGATCTGAGTCCAGATCAGAAAGCTTTGTCAGGCAGCAGAAAGACCAAGGATAGTTCCTCCCTGTACTGTTTCTGAATGATCATCTAGTAGAGCTGGTGGATGGGGTTAAATGGTAAGGAGACCAACTAGTGGTAATAAGAAAGAGCATAGTGGTTATGTAGCTCCAGCTCCAGTTCAGCCATGTGTGTACAGTTCAGCAAGAAGCTCGGGATGCTCCAGATATTGTGACAGGTATGGTTTATATTTCTGAGCATCCATGTCATGTTTTATTTGATTCTGGAGCTAATAATTCGTTTATTTCTGAGCATTGTTTCAATTTATTGCAATTAGCTTCAGTGACATTACCTGTTTCACTTTCTATTATTCTACCGGCTGGAGATAATATGATAGCCAGAAAATTTGTTTATGTGAAATTAAAATTTCTGGTAAGAAGTGAACATCTTGTTTGATTTTATTGCCGATTTCTTCGTATAATATTATTTTGGGTATGAATTGGCAGATTCTGTATGGGGCTCAGATTGATTGTTTGAAGAAGCAAGTTACATTATTTGTAGGCAATAAAAGTTGTGTTCCAAGGAGCAAGAGATGTCTTATCCTGCCTAATCTCTATGATGGAAGCACATTGATTGTGGAAGAAGGGTTGTATGATATTTCTGCCATCAGTTCGGGATATGAACATAAATGCAGGTTCTATTTCTGATATCCCGATAATACGAGACTTTTCTGATGTATTTCATGACGAGTTAGTCGGTTTATCTCCGGATAGAGACGTGGAGTTCTGTATTGATGTATTTCCGGGTACGGTCCCGATATCTAAAGCTCCGTATAGAATGGCACCCAAGGAGCTTGTGGAGCTCAAAATTCAACTCCAGGAATTGATTAATAGAGGATTTGTTCATCCGAGTGCTTCTCCCTGGGGAGCACCTGTTCTGTTTGTAAAGAAAAAGGACGGTACGATGCGTATGTGTGTTGACTACAGAGATTTGAATAAAGTCACAATCAAGAATAAGTATCCATTGCCACAGATTAATGATCTATTTGATCAACTTGCCGGGTCTTCTGTGTTCTCAAAGATTGATCTGTGATCTGGTTACTATCAGGTGAAGGTGAGAGAAGCTGATGTGATGAAAATAGCTTTCAGTACTCGGTATGGATACTACAAGTTTTTGGTAATGCCATTTGGGGTGACTAATGCACCAGCTGTTTTTATGAACTTGATGAATAGGGTGTTCAAAAATTATCTGAATCAGTTTGTGATTGTTTTTATAGATGATATTATGGTATATTCTGCTTCTGAGGAAGAGCACGTCAGACATTTGAGAAATGTGTTGGAGACTCTGAGGCAACATTAATATTATGCAAAATTCTCCAAGTGTGAGTTCTGGCTGAGGAGTATTCCCTTTTTGGGTCATGTGGTAAGCGGTAATAGTATTTCTATTGATCCCTATAAAGTTCAAGCAGTTACAATTTGGCCAAGGCCTACTACGGTGTTTGAGATACGTAGTTTCTTGGGTATGGCTGGATATTATAGAAAATTTGTGAAGGGATTTTCTCAGATTTCGACAACTTTGACGAGACTAACTCAAAAGTCAGTAGCCTTTGTTTGGACACTAAAGTGCGAAGCTAGTTTTCAGAGATTGAAGAATTGTTTGACTTCTGCTCCAGTTTTGGCACTTCCCTCTAGTACTGAAGGATTTCAAGTATTTAGTGACGCTTCATTAAAAGGTTTGGGATGTGTTTTAATGCAGCATGGTCGGGTAATAGCTTACGCTTCGAGATAGTTGAAACCACATGAAAGGAATTACCTGACGCATGATTTAGAATTGGCTGCTATTGTGTTTACTTTGAGGATTTTGCATCATTATCTGTATGGCATCAGGTGTGAGATTTTCACAGATCATTAGAGTTTAAAGTATATATTCACTTAAAAGAATTTGAGTTTGATGCAAAGGAGATGACTTGAATTGATCAAAGATTATGAACTGACTATTTAGTATCAGCCTGGTAAAGCTAATATGATGGCAGATGCTCTGAGCAGGAAATCTTCTTGATTATCTTGTATGCAACTCATCTCTGATGAGTATTTGATATGAGATATGGAAAGATTACATTTGGAGATGATTTCTTCTTCTGATTGGGATTCTGGTATAGTAACTCACATGATTATTCAGCCCTCTTTGGAAGAAAAGATTCAAGAAGATCAAAAGTTAGATGCTAAATACTTAACGTTGATTGATCAGATCAAATCTGGTAAGAAATTTGAACTACGAGTTTCTGATTCTGGTATTATTTTTTGTAAGGATAGGCTTTGAGTCCCTATTTCTAGAAACTTGAGACAATAGATTCTACATAAAGCCCATTACTCAGGTTACATTATTCATCTAGGAAGTAGTAAGATGTATGGAGATATAAAAATTATATTTTGGTAGCCTGGAATGAAAAATGATATAGCGGAGTTTATTTCGAAATGAGAATCCTGTCAGCTAGTGAAGGCAGAGAACATCAGCAACCGGGAGGTCTTATGCAGTCGTTGCCTATTCCTGAGTGAAAATGGGAAGCGGTAACAATGAATTTTGCTATGGGTTTTCCCAAATCAAGGCAAGGACATGATGCTATTTGAGTTGTCGTTGATCGACTGACGAAATCTGCCCATTTTCTTCCGATTAGACAGACACATCCGGTGAATAAGCTAGCACAGATCTATGTTAAAGATATTGTCAGATTACATGGTGTACCGAAAGTTATTGTGCCTGATCGGGATGACAGGTTTACCTCCAGACTATGGAGAGGAATTCAGCAAGGATGTGGTGCGAAGTTGCATTTCAAGACGGCTTTTCATCCGCAGACTGATGGACAGTCTGAAATGACTATTCAGGTACTGGAAGATCTTCTGAGATTGTGTTTTGGATTTTGGAGGCAGTTGGGAAGATCATATCCCATTGATAAAGTTTGCATATAACAACAGTTATCAGTCCAGCATAGGCACGACATCTTACAAAGCTCTGTATGGCAGAAAGTGTAGAACTCCTTTGACTTTGACAGAGGTGGGACATAAACAAATGATGGGTTCAGCTTTTGTGGATGATACTTTGATGAAGATCAATCTGATTAAAGAAAGGTTGAAATCTGCACAAGATAAACAAAAAAAGTATTACAATCATAAGCATAGATTGGTTGAATTACAGGTTAGTGATTTTTTATATGTCAAAGTCAGTCCTACGAAAGGTGTTAGCAGATTTGAAAGAGTAAGCAAGCTTAGTCCAAGGAATGTCGGACCTTTTGAAGTCATTGTAATAATTGATAATTCTGTTTATAGGTTATTGTTACTTGATCAGATGTCTGATAAATACAACATGTTTCACGTGTCATCTTTGAGAAAGTGGATATTGGATTCTGAAAAGAGGTTATCTGTTGACGATGTGGAGGTTCAGGCGAATCTGCAGTACAGAGAAGAGCCTGAAAGAATTTTGGCATAAGATGTGAGAAAGCTGAGAAATAAACAAATTCTTATGGTTAAGGTACAGTTGAAGCATAGGATAGCCAGTGAGGCTACTTGGGAGAAAGAATCTGATATGAGACAGTTATATCCAGGTCTGTTCTGACTCAGTCTGATTTGGAAATGTCGAGGACGACATTTTTCTTAAGGTGGGTAGATTGTGAGACCCTTTCAGCTTCTGTACGAACTAAGTTCGTCTGTATGAATCTTCTGGACGATCTGAAGGAGTTTTTTACAGAGCCGATCGTCCCAGGACGAAATCAATTATCGTCTGTATGATTTCTGTCTGAACGCAAACAGAGCCGATCGTCCCGGGACGAATGAAAAATATCATCCGTACGATCGTAAATATCTCTTCTCTATATAATGGATTGTTTGACATGTTTTGAAGAGAGAGAAAGATGAGAGAAAGACGAGAGAGAAAGAGGAGAGACAAAGAGGAAGAATCCGCATTTTGGGCGACTTCGGTTCATTTTCGTCCGTCGACGCAGTTGAGAAAGTTGGTCGACTAGAGGTAAGGCACATTATATCTATCTCAATTTTCAGAAATGTGAGTATTGACGAATATTCTGATTAAAGTTTTGTGTCCGTTAGAGAAAAACAGGAATAACTTTACATCGATAAAACTTTTACCGTGTAACTTTTGGTATATTGTAGAGATTATAAATTTGCATGTTTTGAGTATTTTCTGAAAATTTTTCACCGGATATTTTGAAATATACAAAGTTTTTATTGAATAGAAAATTATCTGGATGTCGAAAAATAGTGCTTCAGTACAATAAAAGCTTTGAAATGTTGTTTTATACGATCTCTGATAATTTGGTAATTTTCTGAAATTGTGCATTTTTTATTCATTGGCTTTTCTGTTATCTGTCCTATACGAAAAAGGTGAAATTTTGATATGTGCTCAATTACTCTGTATTTGTTATGATGTGATGTTTTGATGTGCACATATGATTGAATGATATCTGTTGGGAGTTATAAGGGGCTAGAATCTTTTGAGATTTTGCCTGGGTTTGGGAATATGAAAATGAAATATGATCAGATAATTTTGTATATCTAAAATGTTTTGATGTTGTAAGCACAAAAGGAGGCATAAGGGGCCAGAATCCTTCAGGGAAGGAGGCATAAAGGCCAGAATCCTTTGAGATTATGTCTAGGTCCGGGAAATCTGATCTAAAATATAATTTGAAATCTGATTTGACATGTGATTTGGATTGTGATTTGAACGAATTTGTGATACGAATTTTATTCAGTTATTCTGTATCTGTTATTTGATTCATTTGTTCTGTACGAATATCTGAATTCTATCTGATTGTTTGATTTATGTATGATTATCCAAATTCTGTGTTTATTTGGATTTCTGATGAATATCTGAATTTTGTACAGCTATCTGAATCAGTGAATGATGTTCCATGATTTTCAATTCAGTGATTTATTTGATTTGCAAATAATTGTTTTTAAAATCGTCTGTAAAGTATTTTGAAATGAGTGTCTGGGAATTTAGATTGGCTAGTGTGATATTGCTGAGCTGTTAGCTCACTATGATTTTATTCATGATTTTCAGGATCTGGGAAAGGGAAGAAGTTGTGGACTAGCCGTTCAGGTTCTGATCTGAAGTTATAGGTATTTTGCCATTTTGATTTTTGTACAATCATTGCTAGTTTACTTTTCTGTTCTGTACCTTCTGTCTGTAGCCATGTACTGTAATGTATATGATTATTTTGATGAATGAAAGAAATATTTTGGAAGAATTTTTCTGTATTTGAAAATTTTTAGTAGCTCTATGGTTCGGTATGTTTGTAAATAATCTTTGGAAGAAAAACTGAAAATAAATTTCAAAACTAGATCCTGGGGTTCACTCATCGCAACTCAACAAGATAATGATCCGTCCTGGTCTAGTTGGGTTGTGACATGGTCACTGCGTGCGACCAGTCTGAAAGCTTGATGATCTGAAACCGAGCTGAACAAATGGTTGAGCAAGAGACCTCTTCTCTTGTTAAAGGGTTGTTGCAGTTCATTTCTACTGCAGCTAAGGGAAAGTAGAAGGCTTCCTATTTCTCACATACCTATTCCGGCGAGCTCATGGAAATGGAGGCGACTTTCGGGAGCACTCAAATATTGGAAGCTGTCTGGAGTATTTTTGGACAGCAAACTCACCTTCCATCCCTTTATCTCTCGCTTTGCAAGGCGAGTGGATGTCTTTTAGTGTCGTGACTAGATCCGGCGAGGTAAAACCCCTCAAAACTTAGCGAAATCCCTAGGTATTCAAGCCTTGTGATGTGATTGATGCTCCCCATTCCTTAGGTCCCTAGAAACCTTGCATTTTTATTTCCGAACCCTCAAATGACCCATTTGTTTGTTGAGCTCTTAGTCAAATCGTGGAAATCCATCGATTTCTCATGATTTTCTCTCATGTGAGAGACAAAAGAGGATGACGGCAAAGCGTCGGGTTGTTGGACTTATGTCCAATGCACTTATCTTGCATGCAATACATTCATGTTGGATCCTAAACCGTCGCCTATAATCGAGCCATAGGCTAGCATTGTCATTTGTTCCTAAATCAAATGTCAATGCTTATGTTTTCAAGTGTTTCACATCACACTCATCCCCAATCCAATACTAATGTCATGACAAAATTGACTTAGGGTATTGAACTTGCATTTTTTAGGATCGTTGTTCGTCTAAGGTTTGCAATGTGTGTAAATATTCTCATTCAATTTCAAATGTTGGTTAAACTAATATGGAATGTCCTATGGATCCTCAAAGGCCCATAGGCTATACTCCATCTCATTTCGAAATTGTGTAAACTTATTTATATAATATTCAAAATTTGATGAAGAACATGAGAGGGTTCTTAAACTTGCAACTTGTTCAAATTATATGCACATTCCACTCAAGCATAAATCATGAGAAAAGTGATTTACAGCATCGGAATGTGCATATGTTAAAGTTTAACTTTTATAAAATTTTACAAGTATTTGAAGATTAATTTAGTCAATTTGGAAAGCATCTAACTATTGTGAGACTTCTTGATGACTTTCTAAAGCCTACGTTGCAAGTCCCACAAAGAAAGCATGGTTGACTAAGTTTATGTTTAATGCTTTGCAAAGTAAAATGAAATGAATATTCGAGATCGTTAAAATTTCTAAAATGCATATCACATGCACACTCTTCTAGGTCCTTTAGATCACATCAAAATCTAATCTTAAAACCTCTTAGAAGTTGTAGTAAAATAAGTCTGAAACACTCTAAAAGAAAATTAGGATCTCTCTTTTAAGAGTTTTCCCTGTCTTGTGCATGATGTTTGGACTTCCCTAAAGTCCGACTGAATATATCATGTCATAAGTTCATTAGACTTTAGGACCAAATCCTAAGTCTCCTCTTTCATTTTTTGAGACACAAAATTAGCAAATGAACTTCTCTCCTCTCTCATGTATGATGACTTGAAGTTTATCAATACTTCAGATATATCATTACATTGAACCCTATACTCTTAGGGCTAAATCCTTGATTAACTTAATTTGTTTGTTGAAACACAAAATCAACAAACAACCATCATTACCTCTTTCATGCATGACAATATAAAATATTCCAAAACTTTAACATATCATTGCACGAAGCCCTTGAACTTGTGACCTAACCTTTAGATCTTCCGCCTCATTTGTTAAATATAAAATAACAAATGATCTTTTAGACATAGGATCTAAATCCTAGTCTCCTCCATTTACTTAGCCTAAATTAAGTGAATGATCATTTCTTTTTGAACACCAAATGTTCCAAGAAACTCCTCCAATTTGCAGCCCCTTTATTGCATATTGCTTCTCATATTGATCTAATATAAATTTAGTAAATAATCATGCTTCATTGAAGACAAAATTTAATGACTCATCATCTAATTTGCAACTCAGAAGTTGCATATTTCTTCTCTCTTTCTTCAACTCAAAACTTCTAAAAAATTCCTACATTCATTTAACCCATGTTAAGTGAATCAAACCTACATCCAAATTATTTATTTGTTGAGCCAAAATCAACAAGTAATTCCACCATTAGCATAGGAATCAAAATCCTATCTTCATTTAATCTTTCCAACCCAAGTTGGAAAGGTGGACTCCTCTATTTGAATACCTAGAAGTTCAAAGAAAATTCATTGTGATTTGTAATCCAAATTTCACCCTCTCACATTTGCCTAACCTAACATAGATAGATGATCGTGCATCATTGAATACAAAATTCAATGATTCCCACTTGATTGTAGTCCCAAAACTATAAGTTATTTCTCTTTTCTACGAACTCCAAAGATCCTATAAAACTCTCTCACCTTAGCCCAAAAGCTATAGGTCTTCTCTCTTTTCAACCAACTTCTATGTTGTAGGAAATTTTCTTCTCCTTAGCTCCAAAAGTTGAGAGAATTTTTCAATCGTAGACCCAAAATCTA
Source organism: Dendrobium catenatum (assembly GCF_001605985.2). NCBI lineage: Eukaryota > Viridiplantae > Streptophyta > Magnoliopsida > Asparagales > Orchidaceae > Dendrobium > Dendrobium catenatum. The sequence continues at coordinate 1,776,855 of NW_021319800.1, forward strand.
AGTTACCTATTCACTTAACAAAGCAAGCTATCCTCTCCTCTTATGACATTTAAAACATAACCTTTAGATGTCATCTAGGAGCTTCTATCTGTTGAAGTTCACCTTACTCTATTAGGTAAATTTCACAAAGTCATAAGCCGAACCTTTATGCATGTCTATCTTACTCTATTAGATAGACACTTCTCTTTTATCCAAAAATTAAGAGAATCTCAAAACTCCTAAACAAATACTTAGATTCTTTGATACAATGATTAGTCATTCCACCATAAAAGGTAGAATGCCTACATCATTGGATTTTAGGATTTCATAAGCAAGGCTTGCCTCAAAGCAATTAGTAGTTGTTTTATGGGCTCTTCACAACCCTGTTAAATAAGAAATAATTAAAATCCAAATAAAATATGTAAGTCACAAATAACTTAAAGTGAAACCAAACATCAAGATTAAACATCTTCTATTCCTTAATAAAATAAGACAATTCGTATTATGACATGCCACATAGCCGACATACAATTAGGTGCACAGCCCCTAGGCATGGAAGGATTAGAATTTTTTTTATACATATGATTGATGTTGTAGTATAATGTTTATTGAATTATCTATATTATGGGTATTTGCCCTTAAGTGGATAGGATATAAATATACATTTTTTTTCCAGGTGGACGTGTCCAAGAGGGGTCAAAATAAGTCATTTTTATTTAACATTGTTTGCTTGTAGGTGCTGCTTAAATTCCATAAGGAATGGTCAATAGGGTGAAAATAGGACTTGATACTTTAAGTACCATATAATTCTAGATGTTTTTTGCTTTTCATATAATGGCTTCCTAATTCATTTTCTGTTTTGCATATTTGAGTCATTTACCTTTTTTTAACATATTTAATAGATTTAGGAAGTATGTTTAAGCGTGTGGGATACAATTACACGAGAGATATATCAGAAAAATGAACTTATTATAAGTGAAGCCCAAGATAGAACCCACTTGAAGACCCCATAGGTTGAGTATGTAATTATAATTGGATTATATAATGGCAGACAACTCAGCTGTCAATTATGGTTGTAATAATTTAGACATTATTTACTTTACTGTTTGGTTTATATATATATATATATATACATGTTTGCAGGGGCGGAACCCCATTGGGGTTAGGGGGGCGTTTTTCTTCGGGCATTTTCCCCCCCCCCCCCCCTAAAAAAATTGTTTATATAATTTTTTAGGTAATTTATCATCTTTATTCATTTTTTAGTTTTTATTATAAGAGTTTTTAGGCAATTCCCCTCCCCCCCCCTCCTAAAATTTTAAAATACTATGGTCTTTAGGTAATTGCCCCCATTAAATAGCAAAGAGAATTCATCATCGAATTCCAAAAATATCCTACAAACCAAAATTTATTCCGGGAGGCACTGCCCCTTTGGACCACCGACATATATGTCTTATAAGTTTGTCCCCTCCTGAAAATTAGGGCTGGTTCCGCCCCTGCATGTTTGATTGTTTATTGAGTGTGCATTAGAAATTTCTATTTTTTCTAGGTTTGTTCACTTGCTTGTGCTTGGGGTGGCCTACAAATGTGTTGTACGGTAAGCTCATATGATAAAATTAAGATTTCTACCGATTAAAAGATTTGAATAAAAAAATCAACAATAGAATAATATGTATTTTTCTACCAAAATTTGCATGGCTTACTCAAATTAACCACACTTTCAAATAAAAAAAATATTAAAATGATCATGCATGGCCAATGTATCACAAATAAAAAACCTTCACTTAAGGACCAAAAAATAAAAATCTACATTTCAGTGAGTCAGCATATGCAAACCCACATGGTCAGACATCCTGGGTTAAAACCTAAGTTATAAATCATATCTTCTAAACCAAAACAGTCTTCCATATTATTCATATGCATTGAGGTCGAACTATATGATTTTAAAAGCGGCTAGGTGGATTTAGTTAATTAGTAGCAGTTTCTAGCATAATTATAAATCCAGATATTGGGCTATTAACGTTTCATATAAGGTGAAGGTTTGTAAGTCTTTTGCATTCCGTTAGACTTAGGTTCGAGATACTACCCCTCAGCAATGCTCACTTTAGTTCTAGGATCTAAGGCTGTTGTTGACTTTCAGTCACTTCATAAACCCTCACATTTCAGATATTTTTTTCAACCCGAGTTGTTGGAATTTAAGCCCCAACATTCTAAATCAAATTGGTCAATTTGAACAAAAATCTAATTTTAAAATGTAAAGCACAACATAAGATAGTTCAAATATTTTTAAGTTTTCTCTGAATCAATTACTCCAACATTTAATTTATTTGGCTTCCATTCCGAAATCAAATTTAAAGTTGATCAAATTTTTCTTAAAATTCTCAAAGACCAAATCTTTAAATAAAAATTTTATAAATTAAAAAAATAAAATAAAAATATTAGCCAATATTTTGATGACTTTAAAAAAGAAACAACTAGTTTAATCAAAAGTATTCTCAAGTAATAAATGTTTGCAATATAATAAACTATGGGCATCTATACCCCATAGTAAAATAAATCCTATTCAACCAAACATTAGATACGGGAAAATCTAATTTAAAATTAAAATTGTGAGTTTTATTATTGAGTCTACAGCGAAATAACATTTTTTCTTCGGGATAATATAATTTTGTATATCATGCTCGATCACAAAATATGTAAATCCATTGAGGATGATAAATTTCTCCAACAGTGAACCTGCAATTGATCACCCTATTTTTGTATCCATTAATCTTCAACCTCTGGCACTATGCCATCATCATATTTTTCGTTCATTTTACATTGAACCTTAACTTGGAAATTCGCTAAGAAAGAAAAATTTTCATCAGCATGACATTTGTTAATATTTTTTTCATTAGCATAACTATCACACTTATTATTAACAAAATCTAATGATGAAATCTAAAAAAAATTGAAAATGATTAAAGAGATGAAGTTTACCTTTTCAATCTAAAGAAATAGAGCTAAACAATCTAGAAATGACCTTAATGATACGGGAAAACGGAGAGGCCAAGAGAAGTGTTTGGGAGAGAAAAAACTGTGGGATAGGGAGGCAGTTTCAGGACAAAATAGGATCTTTTCAGCGGTATTTCTAACCGATTTTTACGTCAGAAATTTCGTTGGGATTCTTTAGTGACTTGTTTAAAAGTAAGAATATCATGTTAAAACTCTTCAAATTGATCCGAGGCAAGATGCAAAACGGACAAATAGGGTGAGTACATTTGAAAATTTGAAAAGTGCAAAAAAAATACAAACTGAGAAAGCTTGACTAAAAAGCTTCCCGGTGAGGGAGGGACAAAAATGGATAACTTAAGATTCAGACTCTTCTTAGACAGATGAACTTTTTTTGATAAAGTACTTTAGCTTTTGTAATTGTGCAAATATCATTATTTTTCCTTTTTTGCAAAAAGATGATTGCAAAGAAATGAAATATAATTTTTGAGTCTTCCTCTTCCTCACAAGAAGCAGCAATTCTGCAGTTTTTTGTAAACTCAAATCAAGCAATCAAGAAAACATAATTTTCATTTTGTAAGTCTTAAACACAATCAAGGTTAAGGCTACTTTTAACTGGAGCAACCCCTTGAAAATAAGGGAACTCAATTACCAATTAGATATGGTAGGTTCACACTCAGGATAAGGCTTGGAAGAATTTTGTGATGTTCACTACTTGGATGTCTTATAATGTTTCTAAAGAATTGTCAAATGATATGAAAATTAAAAAAAAAAAATCCAATTTTCTTTTATATGTGAATAAACTACGAAAGTTTTGCAATACTGTTTAAAAAAAGTTAAATTTTCAGATTTTTTGTTTGTTGGGGCATTATTAAATGTACTGTTTAAAATAAATTTTCATGAAAGAATTGCTGAGAAGGTTGGAGATGAGGTCACTGATGTTAGCAAAGCAGGCTATGGACCTTGGGTTCATGTCAATTATGGGTAGAGGAGGTTCAGGAACTCAAGCTTCAAGAATAATTGGTCACGGCCTTTTAAGGAGGATGCTAAGAAGGTGAATGGAGTTAAAGAAGTTCAGGTTGCTGAGAAGAATCAGAATGATATTGAAATGGATAAAGTAAATGATGAATCAGGCTCTCGGTCTGAAGAGTTGGCTGCTGAGGTAGTCAAATTTTCCTTTAAATAAGAATAGATCACTGCATTTACCTTCTTCGAATAATGGAGGGGAAATAACCACTAATTCCTGCTGTATTCCTAATGATGTTAACAAATTTGACGTCTTGAATCAAATTGTTAAGGAAGGGGAGATAGTTTGCCTAGAAAAGGATGTGTGTCTACTGATGCTTCTGTTATTAAAGAAGGAGTTGGTCTTGGTTCCTTGGAAAAAGGAGCTGATGTAATGAGTGTCCCGTTGGAGTATAAAGATGGTGGATCTTCAAATGTTAAGAATAAAGGTTCAAAGCAGCTCAAAGGACTGGGACCTACCAAATTGGCTCCTAGGAGCAGGAGAATGGAAGGTGATCAAAAGGAGAAGGTGGGGATATCTTCCACTCTTGTTCAATGATGTCTTCTATAGCTTTTTGGAAATGTAGAGGAGCTAGAAAGAAGAAAGCTTCTCTATATCTCAAGGAGGTTGTGAAGGATCATGGTGTTTTTTTTTTCTGGGACTACTTGAAACTAAATTGACATCTATTGCTAGGAGAGATGTCAATTTGATGATTGGTGCTGAATGGAATTACGTTCATGTTCCTTATAAAGAATTTTCAGGAGGTATTATGGTATTATGGAAGTATAACATGGCTTCTTTTAATGTTTTGGAATCTTCTCCCCAATTTGTAATTGGAGAGTTAGATGTTCTTAATAAAAGAAGGTGGAGAATTACTACTGTCTATGGGAGTAAGGATGTATATAGAAGGAAGGAGAGATTGGAATTTCATTCGGCTAAAGACTTGCCTATGGTGGTAGGGGGAGATTTCATTTGTTTGCTCTCTAAGGAGGACAAAAAGGGATGGAAAAGATTTTCTTTTTCCCAAGGACCTAAAGAAATGAAGTCTTTTTTTTCTTGTAATGATTTTCACGAGGTTGGATGTATTGGGCCAAAGTTTACATTGTGTAACAATAAGTCTGGGTTTGAATGGATCCTTGAAAGGTTAGACAGATGTTTTTTAAATTCAGCTGCTATAAATTCTTCCCACCGTATGGTGGTTAAGCACCTGGCTAGAGTAGCATCGGATCACTGTTCGATCCTTTTAAATTTGTTGGAGTTCAGCCCTTTGTAAAAGAAAATTATCAAATTTGAAGATGTTAGGGCTTCAATCCCGGCTTCTGTTGTAGTGGTGAGGGAGGCTTGGAGAAAGAAAACTTTTGGAAATCTTTCTCAAATTCTGAACTCTGATGAGAAGAGCTCCAATGGCTTTGTTTTACAAGAGGAAAGCCAAGATTAAAAACTTAAATCTTTCAAAAAAAGTCTCAAGAAAGAGATCTTGTAACTACAAGCAAAATAAGTAGATTTTGGGCTTCTTTCGGCTAAAGATAGCTGGTCCTTAAAAGCAAAAATAGATTAATTGAATTCAACCTTGGCTTGGTTGAATATGTGGTGGAGGCAGCGGGCTAAGGTCAAATGGTTAGTTGAGGGTGATTGCAATTCCAGTTTTTTTCAAGCTTTTGCTAGTGCAAGAAGGAACTCCAATTTCATCTATAAGATCAAAGACAAAAATGGGCTTTTTGTGGAAGATCAACACCAAATTGAAGATGTTTTGTTTCGATTCTTTAAAGAAAAATGGAGAGATAGAAGCTGCTCACTAGATGGCTGGCCTAAACCGTGGAGATGTTTGAATGAAAATGATATTATAATGTTGAACAATGAGTTCGCCTTAGAAGAAGTGGAGATTGTGATCAAGCAGGTCAGTGGGAACATTGCTCCTGAAAATGATGGTATTTCCTACTCGTTTGTTAAATTTTATTAGGGCATTATTAAAGAAGATTTCTGGAATGCGGTTAACCATTTCTTCTATTCGGGGAAAATGTGTAAAGAGTGGAAAGAGACTCTTATAGTGCTGATTCCAAAGGTGAATAATCCAATGTCTCCTTCAAATTTTAGACCCATTAGTCTGTGCAACACTGTTTATAAAGTGGCTGCCAAAGCTCTATTGAATAGATTGTTGCTTATTATTCCGAAGTTGATCTCTGAAGAACAAGTGGCATTTCTGAAAGGGAGGTCGCTATCTGATCATGTCCTTGTAGCTCAAGAAATCTTTCACAATTTCAGGTATTCTAAATCTTCTAAGGGTTTAGTCACTTTCAAAATAGATATGGAACAAGCTTATGACTCTATGGGATGGCCTACTTTGGTGAAAGCTTTAGATTATTTTGGTTTTCCTACCAAGTGTTCTAATTTAATTATGGAATGTGTTCATAACCCTACCTCTTTGTTAATCAATGGAAATTTTACTAATTAGATCAATGCTAGGAATGGTTTTCGGCAAAGATGTCCTTTGTCACCTTTTTTGTTTATTCTTTGTTCTCAACTCTTATCGAATGATTTTTTACAAAGAAGTGAGACAATTGGAATTTGTGTTTGTCCAAATGGACCAAAGATTTCTCATTTACTCTATGCGGACGACATCATTATTTTCTTTGAAGCCAGGTTGAAGGTGGTGAAGGATATTAAAGGTATGTTAATGGACTTTTGTGGTTGGACATGTCAAAAGGTAAACATTAGTAAATCTGGTATTTTGTTTGGAAAAGCTGTGAGGAGGAAAATGAGAGCAATTTCTCGAATTATGGAATTCAAAACGGTTAAGGAAATCTCTTATCTGGGAATTAAAGTCGCATTGAGGAGACTAGTAAGAGCATATTTTCAATTCATTATTGATAAAGTTTTAAGGATGGTGAACATTTGTGGTGGTAAATTCATCTCTTTAGCTTGAAGGATCACTCTTGTCAAATCGGTTTTACTATCTTATCCAACTTTTCATTCTACTCTTTCATTGATTCTGAAAGGTGTCTTAGATGAAATGGATAAGTTGTGTAGAAGCTTCATTTGGAATAAAAGGGATGGAGGTGTTGGGCAACATTATGTTAACTGGGATTTGACATGTAAGCCGCTTAATTGTGGAGGCCGAGGAGTACATTCCTGTTCAAAAAAAGTTGGACCGTTAAGAGTTAAGCTTGCTTGGAGATATAATCAAGACAAAGATTCATTGTTGCACAAGGTTCTTTACCCGAAATATGGTTCACTTTGTGATGCTGATACTTCGAATAAGGTAGGCTCAACTGCTTGGACATTGATTACTGATGGTGGGAGATTCCTCAAACCAATTGTTAAATGGAGTATTGCTAATGGTGAGTCTATTGATGTCTTCAAATATACTTGGATTATGGATAAAAACATTGATAGATGGCCGACGTTTGTATTGTCACAAGATAACAGTGAGCTGACGGTAGATATGTTCATTTCCAATGGATGCTGGGATAAAAGGAAACTGAATAAGTTCTTTGGGAAGGATCTTGTGGATCTTATTAGCAAGATACAAATTTTATCTGATCTTTCTGAAGACAAAATGAAACTTATTCACCAGAATTCTAGAAAGTCTATCTCTACAATGGCAGCTGAGGCATTGGAACAAGATCATTCTGATTTTCAAAACTAGGTATGGATGAAAAAAGCTAAGCTTATTCCTTGGGTGGAAACCTTCTGGTGGAGAATTCTCAACAATGTTATTCCTACTAACCAATTCTTATTGTACAGAAGATTGCAAGGGAATAATTGGTGTCCAAGGAGCTATGATGAAGTCGAAGACATTGATGATGTTGTGTGGGCTTCGAAAATTCGGCCCCAGCCTCCGCCCGTTTTGTGCTTTTCTTTTCGGGAGAGTTTTAACGAAATTAAGTTCCGGCTAAATTTTGGAAGGTAGATGGGTTTGTAGATAAGACACTACCCAGAGATTTCGCCCTCATTTTGCGAGGACTTTATGATCTGAGTTTTGGTTTCCTATAGGCACAAGCCCCTATAGTTAATTACCCCTCTCAATCATGAGAGAGAACTTTTGATTAAGGCTAGTCGTCAATCAAATACGTAGAGATACGTGTTATCTGGCATATAGTAACAGCATGGGTTTGAGAGTTGAAGAGCTTGGAAATGGTTGAGAATTTGAAGGTTTGATATTTAAAATTAGAAATTTCATCATCTTGCACTTAAAGCGGATGATGGGGGAATGGATGGTGGACCCGATCAAGATCCCATGGTTCCGTTGTTCCGGACCATCATGGTCCCTGGTCTACTTAGTCAGAGGAGGTAGTCGACCCAACCTGACAAAAGGATCCTTGTCGGTAGCCATGGGTTGCTTCGTCCAAGGAGACCTTGTAGACCTGGGGAGAATGCTTGTATAAGGGGACAAATTTGAATCCACCTTAGCTAACAGAGGGCTTTGTGCCCTATCGACCATATCCTATTTCAAGAATTTCAAGCCACTAAGGAACGTATTGGCTCTGGCCATAATCGGTATTTCGTGATGCCATTTGGCGACAAAATCACTTGGTTCAGAGGGCCCAGGATCATAACCGTTTATCTTGCGGCGCCATTTGGCGGCAAAACCGCCAGTTTGATGACATGTACCACATTCTTAATGGCAGGAGATTTTTTGAGAGTGGGTCATAGTGATATTCTCGACCAGGCATTAACTCTATTATGAGCTGAAGTTAATTTCAATTTGTTCACACTGGAAAACTATTGCGGATGGTGGATGGATTTTGCTTTAAGTAAGTTGATGGTTGAATTTCAATTTTAAACATATGGGATTTTGGATTTTTGAGCTTTTTGTGGGCGTTTGGGAGGTATTTGAAATTATTTGTGAACTCCTCCGGTTGAGATTTGCATTCAACACAGTCATCATCGGGGTGACTTTGAGGTCACTTGAAAACATTTGAATTCTGGTGGAAATTTGAGAGGTTTTGGACATTTGAGCTTTGGAAACTTTCGGAATTATGAATTTTATTGGCCTCTAGAATACATTTTGAAATATTTGAAATTAACCCCTCCGGTTGAGATCTGTATTCAACACGGCCATCATCGGGGTGTAAGGGGTCATTTTCATTGATTAAACCTTGTAGACCCTATAACCTTGCCAATAGGGGATTGGGTTTCGTAAGTTTTATTCCTTTATTAGTGAATTCTCATTATTATAGGCCTTGAAGGTCTAATATGAATGTATTAAAACAAATATACTAGCCGCCACAACCATATATTTGTTTGATGATTCGAACCTTGTCGACTCCTATTGATTCGCATAGAAGAATCAGGTTTGAATTTGAATTCACTTATTGACCCGCACAGCATCCCTAGACGTCGCGTGTATACCCATAATAGGCTCGTCGGGGCCCATGCGGGTGTTTGGGGGCATTTTTTAATTATTTATCGAACCTTGTCAACTCCTATTTACTTGTTTATGAGGATCAGATTTAAACTTAATGACCCGTGCAGCATCCCTAGACGTCACATGTGTTCCCACAACATGCTCGCCGGGGCCCATGCGGGTGCTTGATTATATTTACCCATTTTGTGTACCTATATGTATACAAATTACAATGCATGTGCGGAGGTACTTTAGACATTTAACAAATCTTGTACTACGACTTATAGAAATTTGTAGTCATTTGTATTTTTATGCATCCTCTGCTTCTGCTGGTAGAGGATCAGTATATTTGTCGCTGCCTTATTACAAGCTGTATAAATATCTCAGTGCTTGTCGTAGGCTCCTTATACCCCTCTTGTAGATGACATATTATATGTATGGCGAAACTTCTACCACTGCTCATAGGGAATTGCATTCATTTTGTATTATCTGCCTCTACTTGCAGAAGACTGGTGTGCTTACTTGATGTTGAATGGTGATTAGTTGCAAGATATTATTGCATTCATTCTCAGTCTTCCCGATGTGTGTTGATTGGAGAATCATTGCATTATATTATATGCATTTCAGTATATATGTGGATTTTGGCGAGATTTGTTTACAGGTATAACAAATGTAATAATTTTTTAGGGATTTTTTATTTGCATTATTTTGTTTTAGCTAATAGAGGACAACAAATACCCCAACAAATGTGGTTCGCGTCTAGAGCGAATCACGTTTGTTGTATGCTGATTGACCATGTTGATCTCCTGATATTTGATCTAGATGTCACACTAAGGGTTTTCATTTAGTGGATCTCCAAGAGTTTGCTTGGATGTCACACTAAAATTTTCATTTATAGATCTCCAAGAGTTCATCTCTGTGCCTTCATTTATCTTTAGATATACTTGCAATCTTCAGTATAGTTTATATATTTGCTCTTGGTCAAATAGAGATCCACGAGGTAGTAATAAGAGTACTTTGTACTTAGGTCTCTAGAGCTTCACTCTGTAAATTGATGCTAGTGGATAGCATCACCACCATTTATTCTCTTTAATCACCATGATCGCTTTAGTTTATAGCCTTTCTGTATATACTCCACACTTTTTTTGTGCTATAATTATGTATAGATATGGTATTTCTGCCGTATATATACAGGCGTTATTCAGAATTTATCCAAGCTTTGTAGATTCATCATATGGCGAGACTTTATTACCTCCAAAATGAATAGTTTTACTCAAAATATACTTTATGCTGATAGCACATTTAGTTTACGAAGTATCTTCTACATTCTTCCCTCAGTTAGTTGTATTTTGGCAAGAAGTTCTAATATTTATTTGGGGATCTCGGCACGCGGCGCGATATCGACCCAAATAAATATTTAAAATGCCCTCAGTCTTTAGGAACATTCATAGATATCATTTAGGATACTTCTTTTCATATAGCTTGGGTCTTGAGAGTCTGATTTCTCCTGCCATGTGGTTTGAACTACAGACCTTGTTGAAGAATTACCTGATTTGTCTTTTCTGAGTTGTCAGGTGATTTTTTGTACCTTCTGCCCCATGCTTCTTACATTGGTGGGCTTGATGAAGGAGTAGATGTTGGTGACCTAAACCCTTAGATTTGCATTAGGTCGATAGCGATGAGTCATCGGTCCAAAGCTTTGTGTATAACAGACTTATTAATGACGAGATCCTCTTAGTAAAGCTTTAAGCTTTTCACAGAACATCCAAACCCTTAAGATCGGTCCAAAGCTTTGTGCTTTGCCTGGGTTTGGATGATCTTCTTCCCTGTCACATAACATCCAAACCCGGCCCTACCTCAAGCCACCGACGCCCTCTTCCTCTCAACCGAAGACTCGGTTTCTCCCATAAAAAATTGACCTCAAACCCTTCGACCAAATCTCATTCCCACATATGAACCCTCAATCCATCCCGTCATTGCCTTCCGCACTGAGTCAGTCGTCGAGCCCATCCCTGCTTGCGAGCTTTGCAAACCTAAACCTCCTTCCCCATCTTGTATATAGCGGTCGGCTTTAAGACCCATCTGACCCATAGCCAACCTCCATAATAACTCCTTTCGATTCTCCTCTAGCTCTAGACCCTCCGGCCAACCCTGCTCTTGCGATCGAATCTCGAGGCCGACTCAAACCCTCCACCTCCCAGTCGGTCGAAGAACCCCATTACCTCTTACGATCTCTAAAGCCCGAAGACCCCCATAGTCAATCCCAGAGCCTATTACCTCCCCCTTATTTAAGTCGAAATCCGTCTCACTTGACCACCTCTTACATGATATCGAACCTAACTAACTAAGGTTTACTTCTAAACCCTTCTTTTGATTTATATAATTATTTATTAACTTTGATTTATCATTGTTATTATTATTGTGTTATATATATATATATATATATATATATGAGAGAGAGGAGAATAAAAAAACAGAGAAAGAAGGAAAAAGAAAGAAGTTTCAAAAAAAAAAGAGGAAGAAGGGTTAAAAAAAGAAAGAAAGAGAAGGAGAATTCAAAAAAGGGAGGAGAGGTTTAAAAAAAAGAAAATGAAAAGGATGACGAAAAAAAAAAGTTCAAAAAGAAAGAAGAATTTTTATAATTTGTGTATTTTCCCTTGTCGTAGCCAATGCCATCGAAGGTATAATCTCTCCAAACTCAAAACTCCAAGAGCCCATTTTTGGTGTTCGCAGCGCACCAAAAAACCGTCTATATACAATTTTCTTAGTGTGGTGGGGAAGAAACCCGATGCGGTGCCTACTACGAAGCGGATAATCATCAGAAGCCCCATTTTCGTCATTTGTGGCGCACCTAAAAATCACTCATACACACTTTTCTAAGCGTGGTGGGATGGGAGTACGGCACGACGCCTACGACTAAGTGGGTATACTTATAAGTACCCTTAGGCGCTCATGTAGCACGACAGGGGAAAGCCAAATGTGTTTTCAAACATGTACCATTGAAGACCCATACAAGCCTTTCTTGACATGGTGGGGGACGAAGATTACGGCCGCGGTGTCTACGGACACCTACGATACACGCTTTTCTTAGCGTGGTAGAAAAGTCTAGTTTCCTGCAGTTTCCCCGAAACAGGGGAAAAGCCGGGAGGCTGCCAAAATTTTGTCTGAAAAATGATAAGGACTTGAACAAAATACAGGTGAATTATGAATATAAATTGGACCACAGGAAACAAAACTCAAAGCACTAAATTATACTCAAATCAATCATAAACTAAATCCTCCAATTGTTAAATAATGAACAAGCGAATGCTAAATGAGCTTGAGGAGAATATTGAAATGAATCTCAACATACAACAGGGGACTCGCAGAGGAAGATATCATAACATAATTAATATGCAAACAAGAAGTAAGTGGAAATGCAATTATATGCTCATAACTGATAATGCAAAATCTCCAATCTTCACTTTAATCAGATGACAAATGTTAATGACCCGTAGTGTTAAGTTCAACATGTATTTATACACATTGCAAACCATCTTTGAGAACAAAGGATTTGTGAGTATAGCTTGTCTGCAAGCAAGGTCGTAAAAGATATAACTTGAGCATTTGATCAAATCAATCTCGAAATGAGATTAAATGATGCTCATATCATTCATGAGATAAATGTTGGGATATCCCTACAATCTACAACGGTTCAATGCCAAGAAAATACAATAATTCCCTCAAGTGAAAAGGACCAATGTACAATGAATATGTTGGGTCGATATGTATGTGATTCATACGATGTATTGTCTATAATCCAAGGTAATGAATTATAATGAATACGGGCCTTCGTAATAGACTTGTCATATATACCAAAAGTTATCCGTAAGCAAATGCAAGAAGAACTGTAGTAGATGCAAACACTTGTTGGCAATAACGGCGAATGCAACAACTTGTCGGCAAGCATGCATGGAAGATTCAGTGGTGAATTCAGTCCAATCAGTAGCTAATAGCCATTTGTAGATGAATATACTAACTTGCATGCAAATAACGACAGTCGATGTGTAGTGTCTATATCAATCTTGCAAGAAGATAGTAGTACATGCAAACAACAATAATAGAAAGATTACAAGGATGATCAACATTCTATAGATGTAGATATACATGCAATATATCATCTATAGACAAGGATAGTATACATACAATGCATACAAGACACTTAGAAATTGTTGTAACCAAAGGTAGTGTGTTTGTAGTACACGCACAAGGCATTTATGACCTATTGCAACATTCTTATGGCAATTAGTTATACAACGACAGCCAAATCTAGAAATCCCTCGCAAGCAAAAGACAACCGATGGACGACAAATCCAAATGCTTATGGGTCGCCGCAAGAGACTTATTTTATATCCAACATGTGTTGTCTTTAAGTAGAGAACAAAAAATTGCAGCAAGAGAAAGCTCCTATGAATAATAACAGAAGATTTGTTAGTGCATAACAATCTACATGCGAAAAGCAATAAGCAGTGCATGACAGTCTACCTATACAAAAGAGACAAATGATCATAGTACAACACCATGCCACCGGATCCACAACTTTTATATAAGCGGATAGAAGGCGTGCACAAGCCCCCAAATCGAATGCTACATTCAAATGGTAGTTTCCCACAAAGCTGATCATAATTAAATATTCCATAGATGCTCCCCTGCATATGCACTATAATGTGTATACACAAGCACAAAGAAATAAATATACAATCACACGCCAGCATGGGCTCCGACGAGCATGTTATGAGTACATACGTGACATCAAGGGATGTTGCGCCGGTCAATAATTGAACATAAATTCGAGCCCGGTCCTTCTATGTGGATAGATAAGAGTCAACACGGCTCAAACTATCAAACAGATATACGATTAAGGTGTCGACCATAATATCGATTTTATACGTTCATATTAGGCCTTCAAGATCTATAACCAAATAAATATATTAACAAAAGTTTAAAGACTACAAAATCCAATCCTTTGTCGGCAAATCGATAGAGTCGACAATATTCAATCCATGAATGAGAAATGCCCATAAATATTCCGATGATGGCCGTGTTCAACAACAAAAATTCAACCAGAGGGGTTAATTTCAAATACTGAAAATGCCTTCTAGAGGCCCATAAAAATTCAAAATTCCAAAAGTTTCCAACGCTCAAAATCCAAAACTCCAAAAAACTACCAAAACTCAAAATATTTAAAAAAGAAATTAAACCACCAAAATGCTTAAAACAAAATTAATCCACCCTCCGCAACAGTTTGCCGAGATGAACAAATTTAATTATCACTTCAGCTCACAAAGAGTTAATCTCTGATCGAGAATATCACTAGGATTCATTCTCAAACTAACTCCTGCCAGCAAGGACATGGCACTTGTCCTCTAACCGGCAATTTTTCCACCAAATGACACCGCAGGTAACCGATTATGACCGGGACCCTCTGAACCGGGTGGTTTGCCGCCACATGGCATCACTAAATTATGGTTATGGGCAGAGCCCGTATGCTCCCCAATGGCATTAAATTCTTGAGATATGAATCAATAGGATATAATCGATAGGGCACAAAGCCCTCTGTTAGTTAAGGTGGATTCAGATTTGTCCCCTTAGACAAACATCCACCCCAGGTCTACAAGTTATCCTTGGAGGAAGCAACTCGTGGCTGCCGACAAGGATCCTCTATCAAGTTGGGTCGATTACCTCCTCTAACTAAATAGACCAGGGACCACGATGGCTCAAGACAACACAACCATGGGATCATGATTGGGTCCATCATCCATTCCCCCACCACCCGCTTTAAGTGCAACATGGTGACATTTATATTTTAAATATCAAATCTTCAAATTTCCAAATACTTAAGCCCATGCTGCTACTATATGCAAGATAACACATATTTCTACATATCTAATTGATGACTAGCCTTAATCAAAAGTTCTCTCTCATTATCGGGAGGGGTGATTAACTATAGAGGCTTGCGCCTATAGGAAGCCAGAACTCATATCATAAAGTCCTCGCAAAATGAGGGCGAAACCTTTGGGTAGTGTCTTGTCTACAAACTCAATCTACCTTCCCAAAATTTACCCTGGAACTTAATCCATTAAAGCTCCCCGAAAAGTAGCGGGGAGGCCGGGGCCGAATTTTCGGAGCCCACACTCTCATCATACAACCTCGTACCATCTTTGGATATTACCCAACAACTCTGCTATTGACTTAATATAGCAGTAACAATGCCTCCAGCTAACTCTTCCAAATTATAACATCTAGACCTTGACCTTGACCAAAAAAACCACTAGGTCAATTCCCACAAATTCTCCCCTTGAGGTATCGAATTGGAACTTAGCTGACTATAGTTGCCTATAAGGTTCAAACAAAGAGTTGAATGCACTCCTTTGGTGCCATTTTGATGTTGCCTTCCACTTGGTCAATGGCATTTTATCAAAGATGATGCCACTAACCCTCTCTTCCATGGGTTGTTAACATAAATCTTGAGGAAAAACAAATCTCCATGTGCAAGATATCTAACGAGTGATTTTCAAGTAATCTTGAATGCCAAGAAAATTATCGATTGTCACTATCTTTAAGAAATATAGATTAGGTCAAACTCTTATTCATTTAGCCAAGTTTGACCTCATTTACCTTTTCACAAGCATTTATGCCTTTTAAAATTATCATAGATCCATGCCTCCTAATTTATATGTTTAATTTACAATAATTATAAAATGATGCAATAAGTAGATTATAATCCTAAAATCTTCTTGCTGTTTTTAAAACTCTGTGCCGTTTGACTAGAATATTCAAATTCCCTATCTGTTTAGCCATCCTAGTTATACAAATTTAAATCTAAATTTTGCGAATTAGAATAGTTATGTGGCCTATGTTATGGCAATATGTTCTTCATACAAAAATATTTGCATGTGAATGCACCCACGCACACCTTCATTTTTACTCAATGTAGGATTTGAATTGCACTTGCCAACTACATTTGTATAGCCATTTAGGGATATTACATAAAAATTGTTAATAAGAATAATGAGTTAACAATCAACGAAGTGATCCCGCCATTTAGGGATATTACATAAAAAAAGTTAATAAGAATAATGAGTTAACAATCAACGAAGTGATCCCTTCTATAGAAAAAAATTATTTCGGAGTCTACATATTCCAAATTCTTTTCTCCCCTCTCCCACAAATATAGGTTTAATTTAAACCAAATCAAATAAATATTAGTAAGCATTTATTTTGTTTAATCTCTTTGGTGATTGCTCTGTTGTTCATTTGGCATCCATCATATTCACTACATAGTAAGAAGCTTTTCCTAAGATTGTCAGCAAGACAAGTTGATGAAGTTAAAGTTAAAACATGTAAAATGAAGTTTTGGTAAAATGAAAACAATAGAATTGAAATTGAAAACAATGAAAATAAATAAATAAATAAGTTGCATTTTTTTAGTACATTAATTTTGCATGAATTTGTTTTGGCTCAATCTTTCTTGAGATTACAAAGCATCAAATCAGAAGTGTTGCATTGAGTACAACTGCAACTGATACGATTTATTAAGAGGGATATCCTACATTTTCGTTGAATCAAATTTAACATAAATAAGAAGTCCACATGCTCCTTTACCACCTGAGTTCACCTATGATTTGTTACAATCAAAGGAATGCAGAAGTTATAGAACCTCTTGCCGTAATTTAATTTGACAAACAGACAGTCATACAAGAAGTGATAATTGAAATAAGATATTTCTCGCACATTATTTATTGTGCAAAGAGAATTAGGTTCTGCATGCTAAATTTAATTAAACATGCTATTTCTCAAAAAGACAAAAAAATTGCAGGTTTTACCAATACCCCATTTGCAGGACATTTGTAGTATTGTTGGCCCTCGTTCTTTCCATTCTTTGAAACAAGAACTAGACATGAACCAGCACCACAGGGACAAAGAAGTACAGGAACTTGTGCACTGGATTGGCCGTCTAATGTAATCGCAGAACTTGGAGTATCACACCACTCAAAGAAATTGCAGCCTCCATTCTCCTAAATAAATATGCATAAAACCTCAAAAGTTTCCAATTCAAAGAACTCAACAAGGACAGGTAAGTGCCAAAATTGTATGCATTAATTACAATATGTATTTCAAACTTTAAAAATAAAAATCCATCCTTCATATTTAATTGCTTAAAATTAAAAAGAGGGCAATCTCTATGTTATATATATATATATATTACAATAATACACCTAAATCACAAATAGCACTGCAAAATAAAAGCATATATTTTTTGTTTTCATTAACTTCTAAATGATTTGGTCATATGCCAAAATATATGAATTTGTTAATTATTTATTTTTTGCGTGGGTGTTAGATTTGTTGATAAGGAAAGTTTGAGTGGCATGCAAATAATTTTCTCAATTGAAAAACATGTCCTAAGAAGCGATGAATTTAACATATTCAGTCAGTTGGTTTACTGCAGTTAAAAATCAATATGGGGTTTTAACTCCATAAACACGTTCAAAGTCTCTCAAAAATTATAATTTCATTTTCACACTTAAAATAAATGAAAATAAAATTATAATGTCTAAAATATGTTTCAATATAAAACCAATCGAATAGGCCGCAAAAAGAATAGCTTTGTTAGCTAGCATTGTTTTAAGAACCATGGATTGAGACTTGAGAGCACATAAACAACTAACACCACACAACACCAAGACCAGAGGAACTGCTATGGACATCTTGTTTTCTGTCATACTGGTTTCTTGAACAAATGATATGAGAGGATTTTTTTGGGAGGAATTGAAAGATGAAGATCAAATTAAATTAAACAATAAAGAAAAGTATGAGTGATAAAACCACTTGACCCCAAATGGACAAGCTAGCCACCGTAAGTAAACCAACTCAAAAAGTCTTGAGAGGACATGAACAAACAATGAAAGCTAGAATACAAAATAAAAACAGCAAACAAGATTTCCAATATGAGCAGAGCAGCATCCATTCAAGAAACACCATAGACAGAGGCACAACAAAAAATCCCCAAGGGACAGCTAAAATCCATCAAAACATTTTTGGCCAGAAAAATAAAAACTCACTCGGAAGGCAAACCTAAACAGCAAAAAACCAATAACTAGGGCGAACCCCAGATATTTATTCCAGACAACAAAATGATGAGAACCATATCTCATCCTGAACATTTCTAGCTGTTCAAACTCCAAAAAGAAAGAATAGAAAGGGAAGTTGCATGCATTCATATCATGTCATCATCTTCCACAAATGGGGATATTTATAGGGTTAAAATTGCATAAGCTAATAAACACATCCTAATTAATCCACCATTAACTATTAAACATTACAAGTGGATTGACATCAAACAACAAAAATCATCAGTCAACTGAAGAAGATAAAAGATCCCAACCAGCCTTTCTATTTTTGTTTTAAATATCAATACAATGAAAGTTTTTTATGCCCCCAAATAGACACCCACCTAACTTTTAAAAAAATAGATAGCCACTTCTCATCTTCTCCACAGCAATGATACTTAATACATTGTATGAAAATATGTTTGATTTGTATGAATCTTGATGCATTCTTTGTATTAGAAACTTCTGAAATTAAATTCAAAATCTTCTAAACTCCAATTTCAACAAGTTTAAAATCGAACTAAACATCTCGATAAGATGAATCGAATGACACAAAAAGTAATTCAATAAGAATCCAAATGAACCTAAATCAAGCACTTGAAGCTGTTAGCTCAGGAAAAGATGGCGCTTACTGCACAAACCCACTTCTTAGGCTTAAGGTTCCATTTTTTCTTGAGGTAGATTGAATTTTTAATTAACAAGATTTCCCCCGATAATTATATCAAGATTTATTTAGTTCTGGGTTCCTACTTCCTATGAGCGCAAGCCCCCATAGTTAATTACCTCTCCTATCACGTAGAAAAGAGTTCTTGATTAAAGATAAATTAATTTTATATGTGCAAGTGTTTTAACCTTGGTTGTGGGGGATGGAGGTAGACCAAATCAAGATCTCATGGTTCCGTCATCCCGGAAATACCGTAGGTTTCAAACTACCAATACTAACAATCATTGATCACAATGTCCGTGGAATCTAATTAGCAGCTATAGATTACATCCTCTCAGAGATCCCAAGTAAACTAAAGTGTTTAAATATGGGTTTTGGTGTTATGGTGTTTGTTTTGGATTTCGGCTTACGGCTCCGCTTGGGAGTGGCCCGAAGTTTTAGGTTTAGTTCGGGACTTACGGCTCTATTTAGGAGTTGCCCGTAGTTTAGGTTTAAGTCGGGACTTACGGCTCCATTTAGAAGTTACCCGTATGTTTGGGCTTAAGTCAGGGCTTACGACTCCATTTAGAAGTTGCCCGTATATTTGGGTAGGTCTTACAGCTTTTATATTATTAGTAGCCAGCATGTTTAGGTAGGTCTTACGGCTTCTGCACTTAGAAGTGGCCTGGGGTTTGGGTTAAAAGTGGTTCTTACTGCTTCGCTTGGAAGTAGCCCTTATTTTTTGTTTGGGTTAGATTGGATAATAATTACTTTAGTTTACAATCCTTTACTACTGTTGAACTAGTGTTTCTTTTTTCTCATTCAATAGTTTCTTTTCCTACTTCAACTTTGTTTCTGGTTCCAGTACCTAGCTTTTAGCACATCAATTTGGTTTACAGTACTCAACTTTTCTTTTCTTACACTGCAGTTTAGTTTGCTATACTTATTTTTGTTTATTTGTTTGCAGGAGCACATACTACTTCAGAGCATGCTTAGGAGCTTTGGAACTTCACAGGAACTGGAGTCTTGGAAAGTTTTGTTTGAGTCTTGTGCTTTGGGGTTTTAGTTTTAGGAGTTTGAGTTTAGTTGATGTGAGTTTATACTTAGGTTTGTTTAGTGCAAACATTGTTCTATATTTTCTTATAGTGTATTTTGAATTAATTACATTAATTAATTGAGTGAAATTTAGTCTTAATTATGTTCTAATTTAATTAATTAGTTAGTTAAAGCTTAGATTTTTTTTAAATTAAAATTAACAGATCAGCTCAAAATTTAAATATATTTTCAAATTAATCAATTAATTAGTGGAGTTTTAGTTTTATTCTTTTTTTTTTTTTAATTTGATTATATTTTAAATTTATTGCTCAATTAGTCTAATTAACACTGCCATTGCTATGTCTCGAATCCTTGATGAGAAAAGTGAAGGGTTGCGTTAGGTAGTCGACAGCCAGCGTAAAACTTATCGAATAATCATGACATGAATCCTTTAATAAATTGTATTAATGCTAGGGCGTCCCCTGGAAGCAACGCGTTGTATGGCCTGACTACAGTGACAAGTGTGCAAGGGCCACTGCGCCGACGCCCTGGTGTAGTGTTAAATAGGCAAGGGTTCCCACATCAAGGACGGATGAGGGCAAAAAAGCAAATCCATGAAACGAAAATAAGAATAGAAACTTGGAATATAGGCTCCCTTACAGGAAAATTAATAGAATTAATAGATATTATGTTTTATAGGAAGATAAATATAATGTGCATTCAAGAAATTAAAAGGGTTGGAAAGAAAGCTAAATTGATTAACAATTTAGGATATAAATTTTGGAATTCGGGCAGGAGTCGTACTAGAAATGGTGTAGGTGTGATTATAGATAAGAGTTTGAAGGATAATGTTATACAAATTAATAGAATTTGATATAGAATTATAACTTTAAAAATTGTTGTTGATGTTAAGATTGTTAATATTATAAGTGTTTATGCACCTCAAGTAGGTTTGGATATAAGTTCAAAATTAAAATTTTAGAATGACTTAGAGTAATTAATACAAAAAATATCTCTTGAAGAAAGAGTTTTTATTGGAGGTGATTTAAATGGACATGTTGGTAGAGAGGTAGATGATTTTAAAAACATCCATGGTGGCCATGGGTTTGGAACTACAAATAAAGGTGGTAAGACTATATTAGATTTTTCTTTAGCTTATGATTTCTTAATAGCTAATATCTTATTTAAGAAGACAGATGAGCATCTTATAACTTATAAAAATAGATATAGTAAAACGTAGATTGATTATTTTCTTATAAGAAAATTAAATCGTTTAGATTGCAAAGATTATAAAGTTATTATGAGTGAAAATTTATGTACCCAACATCAATTATTAGTTTTGGACTTTAAGAAGAATGGGCATAAAATAAAAAATAAAGTAAAACAATTTTCTAGGATTAGATGTGGACATTTAAAGAATATTAACAAAAGTATTTTTAAGAGAAAGATTTTAGATCTTAAGATTTTGTCTGTGCATGAGGATGCTAATATTATGTGGGAAAAAGTGGCTTGTGACATTAAGAATATTGCAAAAGATGTGCTTGGAGTTTTGAAAGGAAAAGCTCCAAATAGTAAAAATAGTTGGTGGTGAAATCCAAATATGCAAGAAAATATAAAAAATAAGAAGATTTGTTATAAAAATTAGTTTATATGTAAAAATTCTGATAGTTGGGTAAATTATAAAGAGACTCATAAGGAATCTAAGAAAGTTATTTGCGATGCAAAGAGCTTAGCTTTTAATGATTTATATAATCGATTAGATACTAAGGAGGAAGAAAGATATATGTATAAGTTAGCCAAACAAAGAGATGGTAGTAAATATTTAGTTCAAGTGAAGTGTATTAAGGATGAAGATCAAAAAGTACTTTTCTTAATATATGATATTTAACAATGGTGGATAAGGTATTTTGCTAAACTTTTTAATGAATAATGTAAAAATACGATTGACTTTAGTGACTTTATCACCTTAAATGAAAATAAAAATTTTTGTTTTTATCGGCGTATAAGTAAAATCGAAGTTAAAGAGGCTTTGAAGAAAATGAAGTGTGGAAAAGCTGTTGGACCTGATGATATTCCAATAGAGATGTGAAAATGCTTAGGAGATGAAGGAATTTCTTGGCTTACTAAACTTTTTAATACTGTGTTGAAGACTAAAAAGATGTCGGATCAGTGGAGAATGAGTGTGTTAATTTCTATTTTGAAGAATAAAGGTGATGCACAGGAGTGTGCGAATTATAGAGGAATTAAGTTAATATGTCATATATTAAAACTATGGGAGCGAGTTATGGAGCGTAGGTTGTGGCGTTATACTAATGTTTCTCAAAATCAATTTGGATTCATGTCAGGTAGGTCTACTATGGAAGCCATACATTTATTGAGAGGATTGATGGAGAAATATGAAGAGAAAAATGAGGATCTACATATGATATTTATTGATTTAGAGAAAGCATATGATAAAGTTCCAAGAGAAGTGCTATGGAGAATTCTTAAAAAGAAATGAGTTAATAATGCTTATATTCAAATTATTAAAGATATGTATGCATGAGCTATTACTTGTGTTCAAACACAAGGTGGTTTGACCAAGTATTTTCCTATTTCGGCTGGATTACATCAAGGATCAGCCTTAGGTGGATGAGTGGCTTGATCCTTAGAGATAGGATACGAAATGATCATATACGTGAAAAGATTGAAGTAGCTCCAGTAGAAGATAAGATTAGAGAGAGTCATCTTAGATGCTTTGGTCACATTAAACGAAGGCCTTCCGATGATCAGGTTAGGAAAGTTGAGGTATTAGATTTGACTTATGTTAAGAAAAGGTAGAGGTAGACCTAAAAAGACTTGGTTAGAAAATATTAGAAATGATCTTTCTTTATTAGATTTAAATTAAATGAGAATTTGACTTTTAACTGGACACAATGGCGAAAAAGGATTCATGTATTCGACCCCACATAGTGGGACAAAGGCTTAATGTTGTTGTTGTTGTAATTAGTTTAATTAATTTGAACATTTAAATTTGATTTTTTTTAAGTACTTAGTTTATTAATTAAATTGATTAATCAATTAATTTTTTTAATTAATTGGAGTTTTGATTTTATTTTTACTTAATTAATTAAGTTTAAATTTCATTTTATATTAATCAATCGGTTCAACTAATTGAATTTTTATTTTATTTTTAAATTAGTTAATTACTTATTTAATTAAGTGAAATTTTAAGTTTTTTTTTTAAATTGGTTAATCAATTGGTTAATAAATTAGCAAATTTTGTTTTTAAATAAATTAATTAATGCATTAATTCAATTAATTAAAATTGATCAGTTAATTATTTAGATAATATTTTAATTTAGTCAAAAACTCTTCGACTCTCCAATTTGTCAACCTCCCGACACCCCCTCTGTCACGACCCGACCCGACGGGGACGGATCCCGCCCGAGCCGGATCGCGACGAGAGACCTTTCTTAACCAGGATCTGGCTTTGGATTAGGTTACTGAACTGATCTTTCAAATTCTTAACTCAACAGAAGCACTACACCCTCCCTGGGAGGGGAGATCGGGAGGGCATTTGCCCTTTCCAGTCCATCCAACCGAATAAAATTCGATGGCCGAGGGCTTCAGAACAAACGATGAGCCCCTGAATATTTCATTTGGATAATTCGACAATCTCCTGCCATCTCCTACCCGTGAGGGGAGGTTGGAAGGGCATTTTTCCTTTCCAGACCTCCCAGCCGAATAGAATTTGACGGTGGAGGGCTTCGGGACATTATTTGGCCTCGGAATCCGTCTTCAAAGTTTCCAATAAGCTATTGTTTATTTTTCTAGAAATTTCGGGAATCTCCTAACATCCCCTCCCTGTGAGGGGAGATCGGGACGGCACTTGCCCTTTAAAATCTGCCAGCCAGATAACTCAATGGCCAAGGGCTTTGGGGCATTTATTGGCCCCGGAATCGATCTTCAATTTCACCAATTGACGATTGCGACCTTTCTTAATTATTATTATTATTATTATTATACACATAATTTTCTCCTCACAATTTCAAAAAGGTTCAAGAAAGCAGAGAGGAAGATGAAGAGGAGTTGGCTCGGGCAGCACAGTAGATTAGACTAGTTTGTTCGAACGTAGAAGATGGATTCGAGAGAACGGGATCCTTCTCACACACGCTTGTTCGCGCGTATAGGTTGAGCAGGCTCAGCCGCAGGTGAGGGAGGCGGAAGGCACACATAGGTGGGTTAATTGTTTAGCTTACAGAAGGAGGATGGCGTGTGGGTAGCTCACGTGAAGCGCGGTCGCAGTGGGAGGTTGACGAACAGGTTCATTCGTGGTTCTGTTCGCACATCTACGGAGTGAACGTCTGGGTCGTTCGCATGAGACAGAGCCAACGAAAGGCAGGGGAATCGGCAAGTTTGTAATAGGCGGGTCAGGAGATCCGTTAAGGTGCAGGTGGGATCGGTGTTCGCTCATAAAGTTCGAAGAGGAGGGCCGGCTCGGGGTTCGCTCGCGAAAACCAGAGCGGAGGTCGGATCAGGGTTCTCTCACGGAAGTCGAAGCAAAGGCCGTGCCGGCTGACAGTTGTAGGAGGAAGAGGGAGCTTGCACAAGTTGGTGCCAAAGCCGAGCAAGAAAGTCGGGACTTCAATCGAAACTGAGCATAAGTGAGCGTGAGTCTCCTTTTCATTTCGAGTACATTCATTATCATATCATATGACCACCATCATCCAACTGACATTGTCGGAGCATCATTTTGTGGCTAAAATCGTCCGTCTACCGTCACCATCCATCCATTATTTCTCTTATAATCTCTAACACTACAAGAGAAGTAAGTGCTTCCGATTTTGTAATCCCATTTTCTCATATTGCATAGAATAGTAGACTTTTGTAACTTCAAATATAAAGTGGATTATTTCAATTAGGTGAAGCCTCGTGATTTTTTCCCTTCCCTAGTTTTCCACGTAAAAAAACTAATGTTTCCTGCATTTTTCTCTTTCATCTTTAAATATTGTATCTTCATGCAAAGCTAAGAAGTAAAGTTCTCTCTATTGCTATAAAGTTTCTAGCATGCAATAATTTGACACCATCTGTTGGTATAAATATCTCAATATTCTAGCAACACCGGTTCAATGGATAACGTAAGTAATACCAATAACAATGGATTTTCTCATTCCAATACTCATCAAAGTAGGAATCTGTCTAGCAATCATGATGTCATATTCGAGCAAAAGCAGGCCCTCAAGACCTATCCTCATAGAATCGAATATGTAAAATGGAGGAGCAACAAGCCTGAATCCTTCAATTTATGAAAAAGGCTAGCCAATAAAGAGTAGTATCACAACATGATGGGGATCATCGATAAAAAATCAACAATAAAATGAGACTCGGTAATTTGAAGAGGCTCGTGCAACTGCCCCTCCACCACAGCTTCATTAAGGCCTCTCGCACATTATCATTTCAACCCATCCTTCACATGTTGCTCAACCGACCGATAATCTTTTGGAAGCCTTACAGAACTTAAATCAACATCGCCTTATTGGCACCCTCGTGATATTATAAGAGATGAACTTCAACGTCTTGTTTAGGAGGAATTATCTTTAAGGGGAAAGAAACAAATTTATCCCTCATCATAGCTTCCAAATTTCTTCACCTTTGACTTGTGCAATTCTCAAGCATCATATTCTAACAGGTTCAAGTTGTTTGCAATTAATCCTTATGATGGGACCATATATCATTATGAGTATATTGACCATTATAAAGCTATCATGCAAATTCAATCAGCTTATGATACAATCTATCAAGTATTTCCTAGAATTCTTAGTAGGAAAGTTCGCACCTATTTCTACTTCTCGAGTAAAAAAATTTATACTTTTTTCAACCATGCCAAGCTTTTCATTGAACAATTTATCATCAATCGAAAGATTATTAATGGCTTCTCCCATCTTTTTTTGATTCGCCAAAATAAGGAACAGGTACCTAAGGATAACTTTCAAAAGTTCTCATCATCCAAAGAACATCAAATTCCAAGAGTGGATTCAGAGTTAGTAAGAGATTATTTTTCTTAGAGGTCTCCACCCTGGACTTTTGTACTCCTCAACCATTTGAATAATTCTTAAGCAAAAGTAAAAATGTATGACAATAAATTGATAGATCTCCCCAACATAAAAAATCAAAAGCAATTAAGAGACAAAAAACACTCTTTTCACCAAATTCAACTTGAATCATTTATTACACATCATTAAACACATTCAGGGCTAACATTTTAATTGAGATCCAAAACTCTGAAAATCTCATGTAGCCAAAATTTTAAAAAAATCTAAATGATAGAGACCAGTCTTAATATTATTACTTCTACTATTTAAAAGGACATTCAACAAAAAGTATTTTAAATTGAAGGAACAGATTGAACGTTTGATTCACCAAAGACAAATGGTGAGCTCAAGCTCAGCTTGCCAAATTTATAGTGGGCTTGAGTTTGGCTCAATAAAGAAGAAAGTCAGGATGCTAACTCGTGAGCTTTACTCTTCAGAAGAAAGAGAAAGTCAAGATGCTTGGTCACTGGAGTTACAATGGGCTCAAACTCGACTCGTGAACATGCCTCGCAAAAGAAGGATGTTAGGATGCCAACTTGTGAGCTTTGCTCGTTGGAGAAGGAAGTAAGAATGTGTGGTTTTTATTAATAAGACATAGCAACAAGGCATTTTGACACCTTATTACTTATCAATTTCTATTAAAAATTATATATATATATATATAATCAACAAATAGACTACACGCATTAAGACTAAGGTTTGTATCACTCCAGAGCGCATGCTAGGGTTTCAAGTGGATCGGGAGTGAGCGAGAGTCCATACGTCTTCCCATGCATTAGACAAAGGCACTAAGCAACACATGGAGTTTGATGAGGAAGTTTGTTTATGCTATGTTGAAAGCCTCACGGAAGGTAATTAGAATACGCAACCAAATTTATTTGCAATAACATGATGAATGTGAGCATACTTAGAGCATGTTCAACTAAGTTCATACAAAAATAAAGAACTGATTGGTTGTATGATAAAAAAAAGAAGTTGGTTTATGTTATGTTTAATAACAATTTAAAAGATAGACAAATCAAATTATATATGAAGAATGAAGATATCAATGCTAAAATTCAAAGGGCTACTTAGTTAGGAGCAGCATCTACTTCATAATCATTTAGAAAAAAGAAGCGAATTGAGGTAGGAGCTTAAAAAAATCAAAAGGTTATTTAAGTATAAAGGATTACTTTTTAGTTTCGTTAATTTATTATTTTATTTTAGATTATATTGAATCAATGTTAACTGATATAGGAAGTATAAAAAAATTATAATTAAAGAAAATTTTAAGATAACAATAATATAGAATATGAGGATGATAGAATTATTATATATAAGGAATCTTCGAAAAAATATGAAAAAGAAGATAAGGCCATCATGGATTTTGATTTTCATGACTTATTTAGATATTAATTGAGTGTTTGCCTTGAATCTCATTTCAAACATTCATTTTATATAAACACTTAAAATTAAGAGTTATGGTTCATGTCTTCAAAATGATGAATTAAGTAAATATGTTAAAGATAATGTCATTTATGTTATTTTTATGAATTATTTGTAATTTATGAGTTTCTATTTTTCTTATTCTGAGGATTACGTCTCGCGTCGCTGAAGCAAAATGCTACGATTCTCAATTTTATCTTTCTAAACATTGATAGAACCTAAAATGAATATACATATCCATAGTATATTGAATTATACATTGCAAAAAATCATCTAAATATGAAGAAAACATACTAAATAATTTTAGTAACGTTTGAGGACCTTCTTTAGCATCATCTTCACATCGTCATGCCATAAATATAATGGTATATCAAACTTCGAGAAATGATTCTCTCCAAATGTAATGGGGAGAAAATTGAAGCTTCAAAATAGGGTGAAAATTTCTTTCATTTAGGATCCAAATCCAACCAAATAGAAAGAGCCAACACAACTTCAAGAGAAAGACCGAAGCCGAAGCTCTACTACAACAATTGATAATATTGGGTATCACCTATGATGCAGCGACACTTCTCCTCAAAGAGGCATGCAGTGTCCGACACGACACACGCCCGACATGTGTCGGACACGCCGAAAACATGTCTGATTGAGAAATATTAAATACAAATTGGACACGTAACCGACACGCGTATCTTAAATATTTTATGAATTTTTTAAATATAATTTCTTGTATTTGGCGAGATTTAAATTAAATTTCTTATTTCATATCCACAACACCAAATCAACGTCCGCATTTAATACCCAATCATCGAATATTCTCATTTTCATTTCTTTTTGGCAGTGAAGGTATTTTCATCTCCTCTCTCGGTGACTGATAAACGACATCGACGCCTAACTCTCGACATCCTAATACTAATCATTTTAAGCACAAATTATAGTTAAATGACTTATTATTTTCAAATTATTTTTAAAATTATACTTATTTAATTTTTATACACTTTTTTTTAAAATAAAAAAACTATAATACCGTGTCCAACCCGTATTCGTATCTATATTTTCAATAACTGACGTGTCCCGTGTCCGTGTCGTGTCGTATCCATGTCACCGTGTCCGTGTCTGTGCATCATAGGGTATCACTCACAACTCCGCCTATCTAGGATGATTCAATCTTCTTAATAAAGAAAACACATAAGCCTTTTTCACCTATATAGAAAAGCATCATACCTATTTTAGGAGATGGAACCATAACCTAAGGACTTGGGAGATGTATATTTTTCTCATAATTCTACCTATAATGGATAGTTTGTTACTTCTGTTTGTGAAAATACAGAGCTTATAAAAAGAGGATAGCACACCTATAAAGGGCAGTGTTAAATTTCTTTTAGAAGGAATTAGAGCCTAGCAAGAATGAATGAAGAGATGTGAATTTTCCTCACAATTCCACTGATGAAGGGCAATTTGTTAGTTTTATTAGACACGCCATTGCTTTCAAGGGACAATGCAATTCACCTATACAGGGCAGTGTTTAACCTCGTTAAGAGAAGGAAATAAAGCCTAAAATTTTTTGAGAGCTATGGATTTTTGTCACAACACCGCCTATGAATAATAGTTCGGCGCACTTGATAAATATGCACTGGAGTAGGCAAAGGAGAATGAAAGCTGCCTGACAAGAAATTTTAGCCTTTTCTCAAGAAAAGAAACTAGAGCCTTCAAAGGAGGAAATTGAGAACAGTGAGTTTTTCGCTCCATTATAGATGATATTTATACTTGAAGAGAAGGAAAAGAAGTTGAAATATAGATTGCAAATTCCTAACATTTTCAAGATTTTTTCGCATTGTTTCGGAAATTTCTACAAGCTTTAACGAATTCATTTAATTTTTGGATGAAACTATGCTAGTTCTAAGAAAAAGAAAGGAGAAATTGCCTATAGGTGCGGTCATGCACCTGGCACAAGCGAAACATGCAACGGTACCTACCAGCTGACCCGACCTAGTTCAAGCCTAATTTTGGGCCCAAGCAAGCCATTGATAACATTTTTGGAATCCCTAGATCTTTTTTTGATATTCTAGATTCAATTTTAACACTTTTAAATTGCAAAAGAGTCTTGATAATCAACTTCAAGTAGATTTGATGAGTTTGAAGAAATTTTTTTAACAATGACCATGTAAATCGATGTGTTGATTTCAACAAAGGCTAAAATTATGATAAATATATTTTAGTTGGTTCACAGCGTTGACGTCTATGGAATGATCGCAACTTGTAAATTTTTTGAAATTGCAATTGTCTGCTACAAAATTTTTTGGAAGGCTTAATATATATTTTGGACACTATAGATTACAACATCCATAAATTTGTGGGAAAATGATACACCATATAAGAATCTGCTTAATCGGCATGAATCTCAACGCATTATTTTATATTAAAATCTTTTGAAATTAAATTAATAATTATCTAAGCTCTGGTTTCAACAAATTTATAGTCGAAATGAATACCTCAACAAGATGAACCTAATGACACAAACATGATCATATTTGAGTCCAAATGAATCAAAATCAAGCATTTGAAGCATATTTGAAAACTTCGAGACATTCATTAAAGGACCAACTATTTCCAAATGTTGCATGCTTTCAATTAAATCAAGCTGCTTAACAAGATGAATTCAACAAGCTCAAGATCATTTGATTCTAAGATCTTTAAGATTCTTAAATGTTATATAAACGATCTAAAATCAAAATATTTAACATGGGTAATTCGATGAGTGTTATAGAATTTTGACTAAATTTATCAAAATGTTACTCATAAAATGCTATAAATAGATACATATTCTTTACATGAAAGGAATCTAGAGTTGAGATTGGAGAGAGCTTGGAGACTGAAAAAATGCTAGAGTTTTACCCAATGTTCAATGGCAATGATCATTATTGACCACCATCAATTCAAGAGCAGAATCAGTTTACTTTTGAGGGTGGGCAAAACTTGTGGTGGCATTCAGAGAATCATAACTGGTGGGGGCCAACAGAGTCCAAACAACACGTGACAAGTCGTTCGACGATTGTCATCATGCATGTGTGGGACAAACAATGAGTGGTTGCACCTGCGTGAATACGGGGGGGGGGGGGGGCAAATTTTCAAAATTAAACCCCTTATACATACAACTCAATTATGAGGGTGGGCAATTGGTACAAATGGTGTTCCAACCTTGACCATCATCATCCTTTAGCATCACCGAATCGTCATTGCCCAACTGTCATCAATTAACAATCATCATCGCCCGACTATCACAATCTATTCACTACCATTTGATCATCTTCAAACTATTATCGCCCAACCTCCATCACCTAATTGTTGTCGTAAACCATCGTTATTCGACTAACATCAACCATATGTGGCCAAGCTAATCCTATCCAACTGCCATTTTTATCCCTCCAATACTTCTTAACAATCTCTAGTGCAACTACGAGAGATCAAACTCCCAATTTTGTAAACTCATCTTCTCCAATTATGGAGAAAAAGTGGTATCTATGACTTCAAGTGTACAATACAAGTCTAGTGGTTTTTCCATTCTTGTACTTTTCACATAAAAACTCTAATGTCCTGTGCATTCTTATCTTTTATCATTGTGTATGCAAGATTTTCATGTAAATTTAGAAAATAAAATTCTCTATTGGTGCCACAATAATACTAAAACTGTTTTTAATGGGAAAAGTGCCAAACAACTTGCGCGCAAAAAAACGATAGAGCAGCTCATCAAATAAATAAGCAAAATCTGCGCACCACGTGAGAAAGAGGAGATTACCGCCTTGAGGGGACACCGATAGAACATACGCCCAGGATTCTTGGCAGTATTCGAGGTTAGAATAAGGCAAGTTCCAGACCCGCAAGGACAATGCTTCTCCGCCACCAAACTACCCGTTCGATCCACAGAACCATCATGTCCCCCTCCACATTCTCTCGCCCAATGCCCCATCATGCCGCATTTGAAGCATGAGCCGCCGACCATTGTAGAAGAAGGGGCGGTGCTATTACTGCCTGAACTAAGGGAGGCAACACCGCCGCCTTTGTTGTGGAGATTAAGGTGTTGCTGCTGAAGTTTCCAAAGGGAACTGCGGCTACCTCGGAGAGCGGCCATGTATGAGCCCTCCTCCTGGTTGTCTTGCGGGCAGCTCTCATCGCCGGAAGCGGTCCCCGAGAGTTTCTGGCGCTTAGCGATTCTAGCTGAATCAATGGCATCTGCCTCCGCTTGTTCGATTAGGGAAAGGAATTGATCGTCGTTGTCCTCTTCGATCTCCCCCATTTTTGACTCTCACTCCAATTCACCTAAAGTTCACTTGAACTTCCAGTTGAATTAAATAAAATGGCATGTATGTAAATCCCTCTTATAATTATTAAGGGGATTTAGAACTTACCATAAAATCGCTATTTATTTATATATTTTAAAAATATTTTAGTATTTCAGTAAAACAATACATATATATATATGAAAAAATATATTACCCTTGAGTGTTATTATTTGTGATATTTTTTTCTCATTTTAAAATATTAATTTATATGAGTAAATATAATTATTTAAGTGTTAAATATATAAATACATAAGAATATTATTGTACACTCATAATTATTTGTGTAGGTATTTGTTCACAGGCATCTCATATGCCACATTCGGATTGAGCATAAGAAGGGCCCACCAGGGGCGGATCCAGCTTCTTTTTTCAGGGTGGGCAAAAAAAATTTTTTTTTGTGGGGGATGGGCAGAGATGCTTAGGATTTATAAAATGAGGGCAAAAAATTTTTTTGAGAGGGGGAAAAATGCCAAAAATACCCAAAATATTCCAAACAATCCCTCTAAAATAAAAATTTTTTTTTTGAGGGGGGGCATTTGCCCCCCCCCCCTCAAGTCAATGGGGGTCCGCCCATGGGGCCCACTCGTCTCTCGAAATTGTCCATTCGAGGGACACGCTTAGGAGCTAGAATGTGCTTAATATTTGGAGCATAATGAACTAGCACCGGCCACTTCCTTCTGGCAGTCATCCCCTATAGAGAGAGGGCGATCTTAGAAATTCATCTCTCAACTAGACATATTTATCTATCTAAACTAGAATTAAGGTTGTGTTTGGGACAGTTTTCTTATTGTTTCTTAAAGCAGCTTTCAAGTATGAAATTTTTTTTAAAAAAAAATTAACTAGAAAGTTGCTTCAAGAAGCAGTAAGAAAGTCGTCCCAAACGAAACCTAAGTCTCCCATGTGAGACATATCCAAGAAGCCAACAGAATGCATCACCTCTCCAAAGACCTTTTTAACGCCAACTCAAAAACTACATCCAGATGTTAGTCGCCCTCCTCATAACAACGAGATAGGTCTAAATCATCACTTGACATCACTCGGCATGCCCTTCTCAACGTCCATTCCACTCATCACCAATGGTCGCTACAAAGTATTGATGGGAAGACACTCACATCCTATTATTTAACCTCTACATCCTTTCAAACCCTATAAAAAGGGGATAAGGGGGAAGACAGGAAGTTCTGGTTTGACGGGTGAGGTGAAAAAAAATGATCTTTCCATAAAGATTTCTCTTTTCCATTAGAGAAAGAAATATTTCTTCCCACAGAAACATTAGAAAATTTTTAATCAAGCCAAACTAGATTGTATCATGTTTTTCCTTTTTTTAAGCTTAGCAGCACTAAGCTCTCGCTTCGACTATTCTTATATATATGGCTTAGAAAATGAAGATTTTATCTAAATCTTTACTCTTGAATTTATCTCCCCACGGGTTTTCAATCCACAGGCAGCTTGAAGTACGACCCGACATCATCCACCAAATGAAACGATATTCAACAATTATAGTATTTATGTAAGTCCCCTAAATATTATTGACCCTCACTTTAAATATTATATATATTTTTAATGTTTTAAGAGGATAAGAGTAAAATAAATAGAAAGATAAAAAGTAGTTTTATTGAGAAATTTGGAATACTCTCTTAGGCAAAATTTGAGTTTATTCTGAATTTGTTCGAATTAAATGAATTCACATTCATTGCTTCACAAAGCATGAAGTCGTGGTCTCATCCCCATATGTCCACCCTATCCAATCTTGATTCGACAACTGCTCCATGCCCAGCAAAAAACAAGCTTAGAAGCTATAAAAACTACCTTAGAAATTATTTTAATGCAAAATATAAGTTTAAGAATAATAATCATAATAAATTTTATTCATTTTACTTCTAATTAAACATACCAAAATGATCTCCTAAATTATTCTACAAGCAACCAAAAAATCACAAGTATTCAAAATACATTATAATTAAAAGTTTGACTTTTTATCACTCTTAATACACCACTTTAGACTATATATCCATTAAGTTTTATTTTATCCCTCGAGCTAATTATTGGACCAAAATACTCTTATGTTAAAATATAAGGTATAATGTTGAAAGATAAGAAGGAGAATTTCATTATTATATCAATTGTGGATGTATGAAAATAACTTTAGTAATCATTTTAATAGTTAGGCACTAAACCTACCATAAGGAAGGTCACTGAGTCTAACCAAACCATGTTAGCAATGAGCAGGCATGTTTAGTAACATTCTAAGGGGCTATTTGTTTTGATGAAAGAGGAATGTATAAAAAAAAATACAAATGCAAAAGTTGATATTTTTATATTTAACTTTGAAGTATACTTACTTATGTGTAATATTCGATAGCGGCAATGAGGTAGCTGAATGATGGCAATGTATAGAGGTGATCAATGACAATAGGTATAGATTTGATGGCCAATTATGGTAGACAACAGTGGCAATGGTTGATATTGGTGGCAGATGTGAGACCTCGTTCCTTTACTGTTCCTCTCTGACTTGGATTTTCCTCCCAGGATCGTCCGGGACGATAGTGAGATCGTCCAGGCCAATCTGTACTGTTCAAAATATCGGCCTGAAACTAGTTCTGGGAACCGTCCAGGACGATCGATTTTGGTCTGATCATCCCGGGACGATTTGGCGATCGGCCGGGCCGATCAGCCTAATGATATAAGAAAATCAGCTCGTTTTGAAGAGAGAGAAAATCATTTTTATAAAATCAGATATTTTGAAGAGAGAGAAAGAGAGGAAAAGCTGGGTTTTGGAGGCCGCGGAGCGCTTTTCGTCCGACGCTGCTGTTGGGAAAAGTGTAGATCTCGTGGTAAGGACTCCGAATCCTATTTATGTTTTCAGAGATATTGAGTTTTGACCGAGTTGTGCATTGTTTTGTGTTTTCGTAGTCGAACTTTTGACATGATTTCGTATTGACACAACTTTCACCGCACAACTTTTAGTATGTTATAAATATGATAATTGTACACGATTTAAGTATTTTCCA
>NW_021319800.1:1811995-1816397 GCF_001605985.2 Dendrobium catenatum
GATTCTACAACAGCACTATGGATTTCTACAACAGCATCATTGATCATGACTAGTGTTTGTGCTTGTCGAGTAAGACCATTGTATGGAATTGCATGTGTACGATATTGCATCGTATGGATTTCCTGATATGCATCGATTTATTGATTTCCGATTGATTTATTAATCTTGCTGGATTTATTGAATTGATTTTATTATTGAACGGATTTATTGATGGATTTATGGATTTATTGTATCGTACGATTTCATTGATTGATCATTGAGCATTGATACTATTGATTATTGATTATTGACATTGATATGGACATGGACAGCATAGATTTATTGACATTGTATAGACTCATTGATACTATTGATTCTGCATTGACTTGCTACAATTGATTTATCGTATTGTTTTTCCAATTGATTCTATCGACTTGATTTATAAATTATGGATATGGATTGTATTGATTCATAGATACCGGCACCGACATTGATAAAGATTGTAGCGATTGATAGATACCGACATCGATATTGATATGGATATGATATTGACATATGGATACTATTGATACGACAGATCCTGACATGCTATTGATACACTGATACATTGATTCGTCGTACCGATTATCGATTGATTGATTGAATGGATTGTTGCCGTATGGATTTGATTTATCGTAGAATAGATTTCTTTATGGAGCTGATTGTATTGATTTCTATTGACCTGATGATTTTATTGTATTGATTTGATTTCAATTGATCTTTTGCCGTATTGACTTGATCGTTTATTGGGATTTTGAGCCGATTGATACTATTGACTGGCAGAATTGATTGATACGATTTCACTGTTATAGCATCGTTCGTGGTCGTCAATGGATGGTTCTTTTATAGATTTATGGATATGGATACATACACTGCCGTATTGATAAGAAGTAAGTGAGATTGAATGATAGATTGATTTGCAAGTATATGTTCCGATACGATTCCACTCGATTGATTTGACTGATGTGATATGATAAGTAAGATGACTAGACGATTGTATTGATGTAATTGATGCTATTGATTGCTATTAATTGACACAGACTCTATTGATTGGACAGATGATATAGATACAATGAGTTGACTAGACGACACGATTGATTGAACTGATAGTATTAATTGATAGACATTGCTACGATGGATAGATATTGGCTTCCAGTCACTTACTGATTTGATTGCTGAGGCATATTGATTTATTGATGTTTTTACCGCTGTATTGATTATTGACTATTGATTTCCGTACTGCATTGACTATCGATTTGATTTTCGCTGTGCAACCTTGATTTCATTGACTATGGATTTCCGTATTGCATAGACTCATTGACCATTGATTGACTTGATTTGATTGACCTGCATATTGATAGCATCACCGTGCTTTGATTTCAGTTGTAGGCTTTGGTGACCTGCTGGGCTTTGTAAGCTCATTATATGTGGTTAAAATTTTCAGGTCCGAGCAAGGCAACTGGAATGGAGTTCGATCAGAATGTCAGACGAATCCTTTCACTATTGATTTCTGGGGCATCACAGCAGAAGCAGACGATAATGGTGAATAAAGATCATCAATGGCAATCCATAATATTGGGTGGTAGCCAACGGTGGTGGGTGATGACTATGGCCAGTGGTGGGCCACTTATCACACATGTTGTATATTTGGAATTCACCCAAATCAAATGAATCCTAAATACATTAAAAATGAGTTAGATAAGGTATTCCACATATATTGAAATTTTACAAAATATGTATTTTCTTTCAATAAAACATAAGAAATTTCCAAAGAAATGCATTTGGTTAGGATTACATCAGGAATACTTGTAACCACATAACCCCTAAGCTTATATAAGGGTTTATATAGCTTTTATAGTACATTTATCATGATAAAATTCCATAAGAAACATCCAATTAAATTAAATTAGAGAGCGGAGAACGTTGGCCACATGACAGACCTCTAGATACAGAGTTCTGTTCAAACCAATCTGACTAGTCTGGATGTCAGGTAATTGGTTTAATTTATGTATTTGAATTCTTTTGCTCATGTTTGAGAGTGTTTCATGTGCATGTGAAGGTCTACATATGTTCTAGGATTTCAAGGGTTTGTTTGTATGATTGCAAAATTTAAAAGTTTTCTTAGATCAACCCTAATGCTACCTTTTTTGGCACTCTTGCATTGAAGTCTCAGGAAAATGTGCATTTAATTTAGTTTTTTGGCGTGCAGTGTGGGAGGCGTGTTGTAATTCTGGTAAGGACGTGTGTGGCACCACAACACTAAATTAATTTTTAATATTAAAAATATCAAAATCCACTATTCATTCCATTTGAATATTTTGGGTGTTGCAACTCAAGTTCATGAGTTTTTGTCTTTGATGATAATAAACATTGTGGCTCACATCCTTATGTACGTCCACTTGTATTTGCAATGTATATTTGTTTGTATGTGTACTAACATTTTTTTAGTATCATGCACCATCCAACAAAGATTCAAGGCTCAAGATTGGGTAAAATATATTACGTTGTAAGATTTTTATAATATTCATTGATATATTTTTGATTTCTTGAGTCAAGTCCTATAATGATATATACTAGTTGATCTTCTTCTGTCGGTCCTATGGATCACCTTCCTTCAATCTTCTTATAATTCATCCTCCATAAGGTACCAAAATGAAAAAAAAATCCCTATAAATTGACTTTCTTTTCTCTTTGAACCCCTAATATTTGAAATGCCTTAGTTTTATAGACTTTCACAACTCTTTACTTCAAATAAAATTACAACATGAAAAATGAAAATCTAGACTCTCTTGCAGGGTTATCCTAAGTAATTAACATAAAACATCCCAAGTAGTTATATATTGAAATAAAAGAACTCATGCCAGCCACACTTAGTCATACTCTTATTTATTTGGGAGCTAAACAGCTGAAGAACCTATAGCAATTATATATATTATTTATTTATTTTAGTTCTCTTTTTTAGCGCTGCATGAGCATGGTCACCTAAAAAATATATCATTAATAGCAAGATTGCTCCTAACCTATGGGTAATCTATGGCACATCACATTATGAAGATAACACAATAAAAAAAATATTATCATAACAAACATCACAGAAAATTGAAATAACCACCATACGTGCCGCATACAAAGCATCACATGATAGAAATCGAAAGACAACATCGGCCTAACGTTAACCTAGAGCTAGAATTCATATCCTAACAAGTAATTTTATGTGTGTGTGAACTAGGTTATTTGGCCTTGGATATATCCTATGTTGGGTAATTAGTTCAAGTTATATGATTTGATTTGTTGAAGCCCAAAAGGGTAATTTTTTTATTAAAGTTTAAATATTAGTATCTTGAGATTAATATTAATTAATTTAGTTAGTTGGTTAGTTTTAATGCTTAGGACAATATTCTATGAAATTTAAGTTGAGTTAGTGAATTTTAAAATGTCTAAGGTTATCCTATCCGCTAGATCAAAGGGGTCCAAAGGTGTCTTTTTAAAAATAGGCTAGGTTTTGGATTTCAAGCCTTTTTATTAAATATTAGAAATTATAGGGAGTAATTAGACTTTAAATTTGCTAGATTTGGAGTTTTCTACAAAAATTATGATTTTTCAAAGTTTGGATATTTAGTGAATTATTAAAGTTGCCTAAATAAGGACATTTTAGAGATTTTCATTTAACTGAAACCCAAACCTCTTGGGATCTCCTCCAAAGGTCAATAATGACCTAAAAAAGTGTTTCCAAATGTTTAGGAGATTTTTGGAATATTTAATAATTTTTAATTAAATTATTTAATTAAAGGATTATTTTTAATTAAACTTAAAAGAATGTTTAATTTAAGGTTTAATTAAGGGGATTTTAATTTTCTTGGATTAAGGATTAAATTCTAAAGAGTTTGATATATTATTGGTCAATTTAGGATTTAAAAGTTATCTAAGCTTAATGAAAGGGTTATCAGATAAGGATTAATTAATTAAGTGACTTAAATGATCCTAAAAATTATTAGAAAATTATAGGGGGTTTATAATATCACTAAGTTTATATGGTTCAAGTTTCATGTCATTAGGAAGTGTATCAGAATCCCTAGAATTTCTCTAAGTTCTCTAGTGTGGTTCTTAATTATTGTCCTTAAGCTGTCCATAGATTGAATAGGTTCAAATCAAGTGTTATTGATTAACCCTTGGGTAACATAAGGAAAATACAACACATCATCACAAATCATGTCCTTAGAACTAGGAGAGCCTAGGTGAAGTACTCGTGCATCTTAAATATGTAAAGATTAAGCAATAATTAATAGGATTAATGATATGATTAGTGAATAGTTGGAGTCCAACTATTCACTAATCCTTCCCCATGAATTGTTTTCACATGTTTGATCTATGTTTAAAATTTAAA
>NW_021319800.1:1816468-1910198 GCF_001605985.2 Dendrobium catenatum
TTTAAAAGGTATTTAAAATAATTTTAAAATACTTAATATTTAAAATATTTATGAATAAAAAATGAATTAAATGTTAAAAGCTCTTTGAAATTGAAAATAATTTAAAATATGTAATGTATATTAAAATAATTTAAAATATAGGTTTTTAAAATAAATTAAAGGTTATTAATTTTTGAAAATTTTGATATATTATATATATTTTTTGGTTTTAAAAATACTTTTTAATAATTATTTAAAGTAATTTGGTTAAAAAGGAACTTAAATTAATTAAAATAAATTAAAATAGATAATCTGGTGGTAGTCAAACACGTGATGGCTAGGGATAAGACGGTTCAAACTACGATCATGGTTATTGCAGAGAATAATTAATGGCCAATGATTGCGACATGACAATCATTGGCCATTAATGCTGAATGGTAGTGGCGGCAGACGCGGTTTGACTTAACCAAGTTAGCAGCTCCTCCGTGCTGTTGGATCATCCGCTGTTTTGAGGTGACATCCCTAATCTCATTGGATTGAGAGCGAGATCATAAGATCAACTGTGTAGTCAGATGGAACCATATAAGGGCTTAATCTGGACCATTGATCGAACAATCGATGATCCATGAAACATGCAGTGCATGCATGTGGCTAACCAAAACCCTAAAATGAAACTGCCTTCGTTCTCGAGAATGACTTGATCAAATCACTTACAATTTCAAGCATAGGTAGATTTCATGAACATAATCTATGGGGTATCGTGCTTTTGAAAAGCTAAATTTACCCAAGTGCTCTAATCTAGGATTTTGAATTTATCTTAATCCAACTATGGGATTTGTGAGATCTTCATTATTCTGAGCATGTAGTTTGTCCAAGTTCAATTCCTTAGAAGACTTCAAGAGCTGGAAACCTGTGGATCATGTGCTAAAAGGCCTAGACGAATTTATAGCTTAAGGTGGCTGGGAACTCATCGGTGATGACTTTGACCAGAGGATTTGAATGGGGAAAGGTGGGGAAGGTTTAGAGAGCTCACACAAGAGAAATCTCAGGCTTATGGAGCTTTGGGGAGGAATAGAGTGAACGAGTTCATATAATGAAGCCCTAAGACCCCTATTTATAGTCCTAACCCTATGATGGACGGTAAAGATCATTTCTAAGGTTAATTAGGATGGATCTAAGCCTCTTGGCAATGATTTGGGTCAAGGGGAGGTTTGGAAGGGTTTATTTGCTCAAGGGATGATGAATTTGACTTAAATAGGTCAAATTTGACTAAATTGGGCTTGGTTTGACCAAGCCATGAGTTGACCTAGTCAACATGGTCAAACAAGTCCAAGTGGGTGAGAAATTAAGCCACGGGGGCATTGGGATTAATTGAAACTCAAATAAAGGGGATTTGAGTTAGTTTGGTCAACCTAGGTTGACCCATGACTTGGGTCTAGGCTCAACAGACTTGGTTTGACCCACTGAATCCAATGAAAGTGGTCTTAGGGTATGGCTTGGTTGATTTGACATAATCAACCCCCCTTGACCTAAGTTTAAGTGGAAATCAAGGTCAATCCTAGTATTTATCAAAAATACCACTAATATTCACGGAATTTCTTGTAATGAGAGGGGGAGCTAAGAGAGGGAGAGAAGGGAGAGAGGCTAGCAAGTATGAGTGTCGTGAGCGTGAGGGATGGTTGTGTGGGAGTGTTATATGAGAAAAGGCTTAAGAGAAGGGTATTTTGGGTTTTTTATTATTCATTTTTAATCTTTAATATTTTTTTTACTTCTCTCTTCTTCTTTTTTTTTATTTATGAATAATTTCAAATAAAATTTGATGTAGTTTTCTAAGCCATCCATCGACTTGGTCGTTATGCCATCATTGTTCGTTCACGTCAATACTGCCTTGATTTGTACTTACAATACATTTATTTTTTTGCAGATTTATGACCTTGATCAATATGAATATTGATCTTAGCTATTTTTGTTGCTCCAAAAGCACTGGTGCTATCCTTTTTATGAATGGAGGTTATTTTGGGTTGACACACATCGGGTGAGTTACACATGACGTTGCACTCTTTCTCTTTTAAATCTGACCATGCAAGTTCGAACCAGTCCAGACACTAGAATAGAGGTCCACAAATACCCCTTAATAAATAAGTTATGTGCCTAAAGTGGACCATATTTTTTATAAATAGTTGAAACTATAGATCTTCAAAATTTTTTGGATATTCTTGGATGTCAACACATGATAAAAGTTGAATTTTGGGTCATTTTAAATTTCATCCCCATATATTTTCAACATATCACCTCTGTTCTCATCATTTTTCTCATTACAATTGTTGCTAGCATTAATGTTTAGCCTGAAGAATATAACAAAGTTCAATGGTTCATGTTGTCAAAGATCATGCATATGAATCTTGACTTAGACATCAAATTTGTAATTACTTTTGGCTCGTCTATATTTGCTTATTCACCAAGTTGGATTATCATAAGCTAACGCTTGCTAATGGACTTGTTGATAAAAAATCCAATTTGGAATTTGAGAGTTAAGGTTTTAAGAAAACATACACCTGAGTCTTAACCCAAATGTTAAGTTTGTAGTTGTATTTATTTTGGCTAAAATATCTTATTGAACTAGTTGTGATTGTCATCGGTCCGACACTTTGTGATAATGGACTTACTAAAAAAGAATCTGATTTGAGAATTTGGTCACTTTATCCTTTGCTTTGTGCGGTGGAGTTGATGAAGGATTACATGATTTGTTCTCACTAACATGTCAGAAGATTTACATAGGATCTGCCCTTTCCCTTTTTCTTTGGTGGGCTTAATAAATGAGTGTATGCCAGTGACTTAGCCCTCGGGGCTTGCATTAGGTTGGTGGAAAAGAGTTATTGGTCAAAAGTTTGAGCATAACAAACTTACTGATGATAAAATCCCCTATGTTCAACCTCAAGTTTCACCCAAACTCTTTGATAGTTCTTTAGACCTTTACTTTGTCCTTCAATAAACTTTTTAAAGAACAATTTCTTTTATTCTTGATTATACTCAACATATTT
This sequence comes from Dendrobium catenatum, assembly GCF_001605985.2. Lineage (NCBI taxonomy): Eukaryota > Viridiplantae > Streptophyta > Magnoliopsida > Asparagales > Orchidaceae > Dendrobium > Dendrobium catenatum. Next base: position 1,819,489 of record NW_021319800.1, read on the forward strand.
ATTAAGGGAACTATATGTTTTAATTTGGTTAATAGTTCTAAATATAGGTATTACTCTAACCTTTAATCAGTTGAGAAGACCTCTATGATCTGGTTTATTTGAACTTATAAAGTTGGGTAAGCTATAACTTGATAGCTCTTATCATCTGATTACTGAGACATGAGTTCCCTTACTATATCCTTTCTTATGGCTTGTTGAGTAGGCAGAGCTGCTAGCGACTCAGTCACATATGGGCTTGTTAAGTCCAGCCTCATATGCCCAATCAGGTTTTGTGCTTGAGCTATGGAGAGATGTGCCCCTTAAATTAAATTTGTTGAAGTTTACAGATTTAAAGTCTTCCTTCGTGGTTTAACATTTTAGAGCTTGGATATATTCAATAACTATTTTGAATGAGGCTTATCCCTTCAATTATCACCTTGACCCTTCATTTGGTCAGAAGAATCTTTTTGACCACGATCACTTAAACTTGTCAAGTCAAGTAAGCTTCAAAAATCTAACATTTTTTCTTATCAGGTTGACAAAATGGGGGTTCCCTTACTGTGGTCTTTCATATAGCTGTTGAGTAAGCAGAGCTGTCAAAGACTTTTAATGTTTAAGTTTAAAAAATAATATAAATGAATTTTATACTAAAAGTTGATTAAATTATATAATTATGTTAATATTATATTATTATATTATTAAAAATATCCTAAGCCATTAACTAATATATTCTAAGCCATTTTCTTCTCTTATTTGTTTTAAAAGAGAGCATTTAGGAAAAAAATAGAGAGAAATGTGATGAGAGAGAAAAGGAAAGTTGATATTTGAATGCCATAGAGCAATTTTCATTAGTTAGTCTAGTTGGAAAATTTGCTCATCTAGTGATACGGAACCATCACCATATTTTTTATTTTAATAAATTTTTAGTTTTTTTTATCAAATTTGTATTTATGTTATAAAAAATAAATATAATTTTGTAGTAAAACTTTCACCACATAAATTTTAATATGTCATAGAGATTAAGATTATGAATATTTTGAGTATTTATTTGAGTTTTTTTCCATGTGATTTTGAAAAGTAGATATTTTTTATTTAAAATTTTATTTTGACATCTAAATTCTTTAGTTAAATTAAAGCTTCAAAATATTATTTTATAAGATCTCTGGTTATTTGATTAATTTTTAAAAAAATTTACTCTATAAGTTTTTTATTGCCTATTGTTATACTATTTTGACACTTTTTGAATTAAGCTTAATTATATTTTATTTACTGCAATGCATTGGTAATGAATATAGATATGTAATTAAGTAATAATTGTTTATATTAATGTTGAAATGTTGTGATAGTGATATGTATGAAAATAAATAAAGACTAATTAATCGCTGAAGTTTGCTAGAGACTAAAAGACATAAATAAGATGGTGGGCTGACAAGCTTTTTTCAAAATACTATGATCGAGTGTTATCCTTTACTAATTTATGTGATATAATGATTGAGAGTTATGAGGAGTTATTACTATGTAAAAGTGCAAAGAGTGACGACTCTATTTACTGAGTCAACGGGTTACCAAACACCGATTATTAATTATTAAAAAATATAATAATATCCAAAACTTCTTACTTGTTTAGTGTGACTATTAAAATTCATATTATTAAGGCATTAACACTTATTTTATTATTTTATATATGGACATCGATACTATTTGGTACTACTAATTCATTATACATGTACTTAATATTCTGAGCATGTGATAAATTTAATAGCATGTGTACATAGTTATAGTATTTTACTACATTAATATTAGTTTGATTGTTATTTAATAATGCTTTAGTTTATAACTTTATACGATTTCTTTATTGATTGATAGTACTTATATGACGAGTGCTTTAGTGATTCGACACCTATATTGGTTCATTACTTTCCCTACTGTAAGGTTTTATTAGCTTATATACCGTATAATTTTACTAGTTATAGATTCTACTGCTACTGCATGTAAGCTCCTTTGCCATGTGTTATTATTATTTTAATTATTATACGTATTTTCATAATCATATAAATTTTATTGTTATAATTTGAATGTTTATCTCATTATATTTGGTTAAATAATTTTAGGCCAGGGCAAGGGAGTAGGAGTATATGATTGACCAGGATACTTTAAGTTCAGGTTCTTTTTCTTTCTATTTTAGTTATTCTTTTGTACTTATAGTAGAGTACTTGTGCCATGATTATATAGATCCTAAGTAGGGTATATGATTTTTAGGAATGATTATAGATGTGAATATTGATGTTTTGATCATTAGTTGCTTCCATTGATCTTTATTTTTGATAGATGAAATTTTATAACTATGGTTGTTATATATTAAATGCTAAAAAGAACAAATTCTTCCTAATTAGATTATGGGGCATCACTTCGGCCACATATGGGCTTGTTGAGTTTGATCTCATACACTTGTTCGAACCATAACTTTAAGCTATAAGAGAGCTCATGTTACTCTAACTTGACATATTGGAGTGTGTGGCAATGAATTGTTTTTTATTGACCTTTAAAATCTTGGAAAAGCGGTGTCTTGAGCCTTTGAGAATCACCTACACATATATGTTAAATAGAAAATTTATTTATTCCTTCAATTGAAAGATATTTATATTCAGTTATTTTAAATATTTATTTAAGGATCTTAATATGAAGCTTGATGTTAACCTAAATAAATATTTAAAATATGTCTTGTCTTATAGAGGAAGGTTAGACAAGTTTCTAGAAGCATTTAATATTTCATCATTTTTAAATATTTATTTAGGGATCTCAGTACATAGCACAATGTTGACCTAAATAAATATTTAAAATGTATACTCTCAAGATGTGATATTTGGATAAGTTTTAATAGTTAAAACTAAAAATGCCCTTATCTTGTAGGTGGATTTTCATGGCATACTTAAAATGCTTTCTTGTACTACAAGAAAATTTTAAGAAAATAAAGTGCATATGTTGATATGCATATAGAAAGTGCTCTATTTTTATATGATATTTTTAGTAAGATATTTTTTAGCAAACTTTACATATGATATTTCTTTAAATATCGACTGTTGATCGGTAGAATGACTGTTCATATTAATAAGTTGGTAGGCTCCTCATGATACACCTTTTTTATGACAAAAGGACCTTCCCAATTAGACTCAAATTTATCATTAATTCTTTGATATGGTATGATTGATCTTCTTAGCACCAAGATCATTTCCCCTTCTTAAAATGCTCGATGAAGTATCATACGATCAAAAGATCTTGTCATCCTTGCTTGATAAATCTCTAAATTATGTTGAGCATACAGCCTGAATTTGTGTAATGTATAAGCTCTTTCTTCCTCAAATGAGATTTTTTTTTTCTCCTGAGTAAGATCAAACTGGATAGATACCTGGATTAATGGTAACTCGATCTCAAGTGGTAACACTACTTCAACCTCAAACACCAATGCATAAGGAGCAGCTTTAGTTGGTGTCAGCTTTAGTTGGTGTCTTATAACTCATATGATACGCCCATAATGTTTCTATTATTTTGGTATGTCACTCTCTTTTTTCTGATGTGGATATTCTGAAGCAATGTCACTAGCATTTTTTTAAGGCCCTATGTCAGGCCATTCACTCTTAAATTATATATGGATGCATAACATTAATTGATTTTGTGCTATTTAACAAATTTGTAAATCTTAATACTTTTAAAACTTGGATCATTGTCTAATATTATACAGTGTGATATACTAAATCTATGTACAAGATTATGGGTAAATAAGTTTATCACGTGCTTAGAGGAAACTTTTTTTAATAGAGTAGCTTTAGTCTAGTTAGAAAAGTAGTCCATTAATGCCAATATAAAGCAGTGTCCAACTGATGAAGGTAGCTCAATTAGCACAATTATATATATTCCCCAATATTCAAATGACCAAGATGGCAAAGTAGGGTGTGATGGATTTGGCGGTTGATGTATAACATCACCATGAATTGGACACTCATGGCACTTTATAGGATGATTAATGCATATTTCATTAGTTATGACCAGTAATAACCTGTTCTTTTAATATTGATTATTATTTTAGGACCTAATTAGTGTGCACCATAAAGTTTCTCAAGAAAGTTTGCTACCACGTTATTAGCCTCCTTAGTCCCTAAACACCATAGCCTCATCTAATCAAAAGCTCTTTGCTATAACATGTAGTTGAAAAATGCATATTGTAATGCTCTCTTCCTGATCTGCATAGATAACGCTTTATTTGTTAGGAGTTTATTTTCTCTGAAGTAGTCTATGAAAGGTTACCTCCAATCATTTTATTTTTTAACCTTTAAGCAGCTACACCAAGACTCTGAAGCTCTACTATATTTACATCTTTTGACTATTTGAGGTTTGTTTGGTTGGTTTTAAAAAATAATTTGTTAATGAGGTTGATGATAAATTTAAGTTATATCTTGTTGTCTTGGATTCATTAACCCCTATACTTATAGCGATTATAAAATTATTTGGTCTAAAACCAGATGAGTATGGACTCCAATCAATATAGTCTTATCATTCATTCTTTCACTTCCTTAGTTAATTTAGTAAGATAATTTGCCTTGCTATTTTAAACTCAAGGGACTCAAGCTAATTTAGTTATTTAAACATTTTTAGATCAAGAACTAATCAATGATAGTTGGTCAACTCGAGCTTGTTGGTTTTATAAATGCCCAATACTTAATTTATACCAAGCTGAGAATCCCCAAAAATTCAAAGGTTTTGAATCCTGATTAAAATGAAAACTTTAAGGTCCGCTATTAAAGCCTCATATTCAGCCTTGTTATTAGTTTGGGATTACGGAAGATCGAATGAGTGTCCTATTATACCTCCATTAGGTATTATAAAAATGAGAATGATGCCAGCTTGGGCTTTTGCTAAATTTTAAGGTTAGGCAGGCTTAATCAATGATGCTGCATCAAAATACATCTCCCAAATTTATGATTTCTCCTTTCTTATAAATGCATATATTGTTCTTTAAGAAAATCATCATTGAGCAGTGAATCTACAAGAATAGGATGCACAATGAGAAAATCTACCAATACTTTTTCATTCACTACCTTTTATGGCACATACATGATATCAAACTATATGAGTATCATTACCTATAAGGCTAAGTGATTTGTAAATATTGACCTTATCATCAAGAACTTTAGAGAATTAATCTTTAATATTAAAGTAATTTTTTGAGATAACATATAATGGTGAAGTTTTTGGACAACAAAATTAATGCCAAGTAGTGCTTCTCAATTGGAGAATAATAAATCTCTACTCCAATTAGCCTCCGACTGATATAGTAGAGACGTTATTTTTGTCTTCTTCATTATGCTGAGCTAGTAGTAATTCGATGGACTCTTATAGTGCTAAAATGCATTGGATAAGAGGCTTCCCCAGAATTAACATTGGAGGAATATATGGGCTTAATGGGTATCTCTTGATACTATTAAAAGCTTCTAGGCATTCTCTATCCCACTTGAAGTCCACATCTTTATTCATTAATTTTGCAAATGTTGGACACTTTCTCAACATATTTGATATAAATTATAGTACAAAAGAAAGTTTCCCTTGCTAGGAGCAAAGCTGACAAAGGCTCTTTGGCAATGCCATCTCTATAATTAACTTCATTTTATTAGCATCGATCTTGATTCCTCATTGATGATGGATGACTTACCCAAGAAACTTCTTTGAGGAGACACCAAAATCACATTTAAGAGGGTTCGTATTAAAATCAAATCTCTTAATCCTCTTGAATACAATTTTCAAGTTATTAAGGTGATCATTTGTGTCAATGCTCTTAATAATAAGGTCATTTACATAATACATAATTTTATGATGAAACAACTTATTAATGATACGTATTATAGACTGCTGATAGGTAGCACTTATGTTTTTCAAACTAAAGGGCATGACTATATAATAATATATACTAATAATTGTTCTGAATAATGTTTATTTCCCTTCTTCAGGAGCCATTTTGATTTGATTATATCCCATTGATCCATCCATAAAAGGAGAACATATCATAGTTAGAGGTATTATCAACATAAAACTTTGATACCAGGAGTGGAAAGTCATCTCTTAGACATCCCTTATTAAGATTCCAAAAGTGAATGTAGATATGAATCTATCCATTCTTCCCCTTTAAGAGATTAATGTTTATAATCCAATCAACATATTTCTTTTCCTAAATGAAGCTTGTACCTATGAGCTTCTTTGTTTTTGTAATAACTTGCTCTTCGATCTCTAATCTCATTTTCCTTAGAGATTTCTTGGCAGGCACTACATCCGATTTAATAGATAATCTAAAAACTACCACATAAGGGGATATACCACTCATCTTAGCAAATGTTTAAGCAATGCAATCCCATAACTCATAGAAGAGATCTTTTATTTCTTCAACTTGATCCTAAGGCACTGATGAAGGTCGGATGAGGATCTTTTTTAGTTTTTCAAAATATCTTCTTTTAGCTCATCCATTATAGTAGCATGTTCAAGCTCTTTTGGTGTAAGTTTAGCTATTATAGGTTGGTCATCTAAAAAGTTAATTTTGTATAGCTCTTCTTCACTATTGTCATTAAATTCAACTCTCCCATCCATTATTACATAATAAATCTCCTTTCATGGATACTTTTGTAAAATAAATATGAGGCACATTCTTGTAAGGGCATCACTTTTTGAGATGTAAGAGGACTTCTCTTATACTATATCTTCAAAAAGAATTGGGTTTGTTGCTTGTGGACCCTTGAAAAGACACCGCCAGATACAGAGTGCAGAGGGTATTTGACCGCACCACCCAGAGGGATAAAAATGATCACAGGCCGTCGCGCTCTGTACAATTGGGCCAATGGGAGGGACGATTAGATGCCACATACGATCAACCATTGAGGATAGCGGCTCTCGCCAGTGTACCTCAATGGGTTATAGTATGCACAACCTGATCAATGTCATGGGGTTTCCCCCACTTGATACATCAGCTCAAGTGGGGTTTATTTATTAGAAATTCTATTTTCCATGGGCTAAAACCCTCGTGGTTAACTACATCTCAGGTCGGAGCCCAAGAATACTCTTGATTAAGGATCCGATATTATTCTTCCCAAAAAAAGGGGATTACACACAAAAAGCGACTAGGAAGTTTCTACTCAAAGGAAAAAAGGGGCTCAAGTGGATTAATCAACATGCACGGCTTACACTAACATCCGGAGGGACTAAGATACTGAGAAAAAAGTGGAGAATAGAAATCATACACACAAAACACACCGAGAGAAAAGATGGAAGTGACATCATCCATATGATACGGATATGCAGGATTATAATCCCTGAAGAAAAGGAACTTACCCACCGCTTAGATATACTATGAGACACCGAATGTAATATCCTTGAACCCTAGATCTAAGGTGGGTTTAGTGTTATACCCAATGCTAATACTCATGTCCTAGCTATACTATCGATAGTGATCATGGTAGAGAATTTAAAATGATAAGTTGAATCTTTTTATAAGTAGCATGGAATTGAACATAACTTTTCTATCCCTAGGACCCCTTAACATAATGGCATAGTTGAAAGAATGAATATAAACTTAGTGGAAGCTACTAGAGCAATATTAGTTGAATATTCTCTCCATAGATATTTTTGAGCAAAAGTTGTGAATATTGCTTGTTATATTTTGAATAGGGTAATTGTTAGATCAAAATTCAATAAGAGACCCTATGAGATACTTAAGGGTAGGTCACCCGACCTTTTATACCTTCATGTCTTTGGATGTAAGTGCATTCTTATAAATGAAATATCTCCTCTAAGAAAATTTGATCTCAAATCTAATGAAGGAGTCTTCTTAAGTTATTCCTCTGTAGGTAAAGCTTGTAGAATCTTTAATAAAAGAATTTTAGCTGTAGGGGAACCAACCCATATAGTATTAGATGAATCCAATGAATCTGATGATCCTAGGTTAGAAGAAGAAGAGGAAGTAGAAGTTATCCAATGAGTATAATCTGTTGACTTAGGTGATATAGAAAAACCTTAGGAACTATTTCCTAGAGTATGGAGATACTCATCTAGTTATCCTAGGGAGCTCATCTTAGGGGATCCATCTACAAGAGTTAGAACTAGGCATAGACTTAAAAACTAGGTTAGTCATTTTGCATTCATCTATATGGTAAAACCCACATGTGAAGATCAAGCCCTATTTGATGAATTCTATATCCTAGCTATGTAAGAAGAGTTAAACCAATTTAGTAGGAATAATATATTGAAGTTGATTAGCAAAACTAAGGACCAAAGTGTAGTAGTTATCAAGTAGGTATTAAAAAATAAGATGAATAATTTTGGAATAGTTATTAGAAATAAAGCTAGACTAGTAGCTATGGGATATAATCAAATTGAAGGCATTGATTTTGTGGAGACCTTCTCGTATGTAGATGGATTAAAAGCCATCATAGTGTTGGTAGCCTTTGCATGTTTTAGAGGCTCTATGCTATATCAAATGGATCTAAAGAGTGTTTTCCTAAATGAGAATATCAAGAAAGATGTTTATGTAGAATAACCCACTAGATTTGAAAATGTAACCCTTGTCAATCATGTATATAAATTGAAAAAGGTTGTGTATGGGTTGAAGTAAGCACCTAGAGCATGCTATGAGAGACTTATGACATTTTTTCTAGATATATCTATGTTAAGGGTAGTGTAGATACCACCCTATTCCTAAATAAAGTAAGAGATGATATACTTATTGTTCAAATATATGTGGATGATATATTATTTGAATAAACTAATAAAAATCTTTGTAATATCTTTTTAGAAATCATGAGTAGAGAATTTAAAGTGAGTATGATGAGAGAGATGACATTTTCCCCTGATTTTAGTGTGAAGCAAAGGGGTGATGGTACATTTCTTAGTCAAATAAACTATATCAATGATATTCTAAAGAAGTATGAGATAGAAAATACTAAAGCAATTAATTTATCCATGAGCTCTACCATTTAATTAGATAAGGAGACTAATGGATAATGAGTTTATAAGAAAAGTATAAGGGGATAATATTTTGTATTTGACTGCTAGTAGACCTAATATTATGTTTATTATTTGTCTTTGTGCTATATTCCAAGTTGATCCTAAAGAATTTCATAGGATAGTAGTTAAGAGAATCCTTAGATACCTTCTAGGAACAAAACAATTTAGGTATACAAAATTGAAATTATATCCTTTATAAATTTATATAACAAAAGAGTACATCATCTATTATAAAGCATCGAAGTCTATTCCCTAGAGCTATCTCTAAAAAGGAAGTTGACAGCCATGAATCATGCATGCATACATCGCCTGACTTCAAAAGTTTTGCACAATTCCTTCCAGGTATTGGATATTCTTCTCCCCCTAAGATCTGCATAGAGTAATAATGATGTTAATATAAAAAAAACAGGAAAAGATTTGTAGACATATCTAAAGCTATAAAGGAACTCACACAAAAACTGATGCCTCCTGCAATATATAGCTGGTTGTTATCATGCTTCTTTTGGGACTTGCATAAAGCAATAAGAGTACCAATTAAATAAAAGGTAAAAAGAGGAAGGAATGTGCAAGCATATATAAGGCTACAAAGGGACGTACCTAAATTGAGGTCTTTTACAATAGCTAGGTGGATAGCATCCTGCTCCTGTGTGGACCTGCATAAAGTAATGAGGAATCAATATGTAAAAGGAGGCAATGTAAATGTAAAGTAAAAGCTAAAAAATAAGAAGGATACATGAGTCAAAGATAATTATTAAAAATGTAAAGCAGCAAAGTCATACTAATTGGTGAACCTGTATAGCTAAAGCAAACTCTGAATGTCAACCGTCATTTTATAGTATAAAGGTTAGATTCATATATGGTTTCATCAATATAGAAAGATGTTGATAACAAAAATAGACTCTTGGAGATATGTGAAATGAAACTCATAGTGTGACATCCAATCAGACATTTGGTGATCCTTATAGTGAAGGTCTCAAGTTGACAGTCAATACGAATTTTTGGATATCCGTAGGGTCAACCAAGTTTGCAACATATGTGGTTTGCTCTATATGTATTCTAAATTTAGTGGGGAGCATTTATTGGCCTCTATATATATTCCATGATTAACCTAGTGCATCTAAAAAAGCGATAATTAGACATATCAGTTATTATGAGTATAGGGGCACCTAGATCGTTAAAAAAAAAAATTAAAACTTTATTTGATCATAAAAAAGATCACATTGATGTGCTAAATACTTCAAATTTGCTAAGGGGTTTTCATGCATAAATCTATTGAATATGAAGATAAACATGATTGCTGGCAAGCTAGATGCTTCACTAACTATCCAAACAACCTTCGATTGTTAAATGGATTGGGCCAATGCAATCAGGGAGATAGATTTACCTAATGGGGACTCCTTGCAATTAAAGTTTGTAAAATAAATAGAAATTGACAAACCTACGGATGAAATATTATGCAATTTTGCCTAAACATTATCAATTTTCAAAATAAACTTCATCGTTGTGTCTAAAATGTCAAAATCATATACAAAGGCTATAATATTATTGCTAATGCCATTGAAGGTGATCAAAATTGAAAGACTACAAATGAAATGTTATGCGACGTTACTTGAACACTACCTATTTGCAAAAAAGACTACGTCGATGAGTCCAAAACATCAAAATTATATAGAGAAGGTTATCATATTGCTCATGAAATATAAAGTTGTCAAAATAAATGGACAATAGATAAAATGTTGCACAGCATTATCCGAACATCATCTGTTTGCAAAATAGACTTCGTTGTTGCATCTGGAATGTCAAAAATACCTAAAAAGGCTCTAATATTGCTCGGATCCCAGAGAAAAACATGCAAAATCAACATGAGTTTTGAGGTAAGGCACATAAATCAAGGTACATAAAAAAGAGAAATTATAAGATGGGTCAATATATATTACTTTTATATTATCTTAATATTATAATATTAATAATAATACATGTTAAATTAAATATACTAAACTGTCTATTAAGGCATGGAAATAATCTAAACCATATCATTTTCCTCACATACCTAAACTCCCTCTCACTCGCTTACCTCCTCTGCTTGAACAGCCCATCGACCGAATAGCTCCTCTGCCCGAACCCACTCTAATCACTTGCCTCCCTATTCAAACTTTGTCCTCCTATCCATAATAGCAATATCTCCACACTCCACGACCTCACGAGCAGCTGATACGTGTAAATAACAAATTATTTTATGTTTTATTTTTAGTGAAAATATGTTACTTTAGTTATTTTTGTATAGAGAAGCTTAAAAGTGATAAAAAAAAGTCCAAGTATTGAACAGTGTTGTAGCGACCAAAGAAACATCGCTCCAGCACTTCCCTTTATACTGTCAAGGTGCTCCTATTCTAACATACTATCGAGGTGCTCCTATTCTGACATAGTAGTGCCTAGTTCTTTGTTTGGAAGTACTACAATGACAACACGAGCAGTGCCACAACATTGTCATTGATGAATATTAGAAAGTTAGCTTAGTTGCCGGATATTCTTTATTTTCAAATATTGCGGTACCATAATTTCTCACACATGGGTGCCATTTTAGTAGTTGAGCACTGCCATGCTCAAATATCCACAGTTTCATGGCATAACAGTTGTAGCTTCTAAGGGGCACATTCTATTAATGAAGAGACATGATTGTTCACAAAGTAATTGATCCACTTCAGCAAGCATCATAGTAGTGCAAAAGCTTCAGTGTTGTGGCATTAATTCACTACATGAACATCTAAGCACCATTAATTCAAGTGTTGCAGCATTACTTTCCATTTTTTATAATTTCCATAAGTAGCTGTGAAGTTATATTTGTAAGGGAGTTCATACACGTGTAAATTTAAATCTTTTTAGAGTACTTCTCTAGTTCCCTCTTAAAGTAAAATCTAAGGCAGGGTAGGGAAGTACAAGATACAATCATTTAGAGCATTTAGTCTGTGTTCCTTGAAGCAATTCTATAAGTTAAAGGGAGAAGGAGTATAAAGGAGATACTTTGATCCTTCTTAGTGATATCACTCTCTTAATTTTTTATTTTCCATGAGTTTAATGAAGATGAGTTTCCTTGTTATTCATTATATGTTTGGCTAATTCTCTTATTTTAGATTGCTAAAGTAAAATGTATGTTGAGAGTGAATGAATGCTCTTATTTTATAAATTGTTAAATAATATTTTCAATATTATATAACACTTTATTTAATGCACATAGTGGTCATATGTGTAGTTAAATTTTAGTATGATGTATATCCTCGATGAAGGAATGCAAGAACAACAAGGAGTATTAAAATAGGATGTTTGCATACCTAGACATATTGTAATAAACTATATTTTTGGCTGGGGTAAATAATTTTTTTCTTAAGTCAATATAACTCAAAATCACAAACAGACTTCGCCAAAGTATTGTTATTGCAGTATTTTACTTGAATTTTTTTTTTCATAATTTTTAGGCACCAGTGGAAATCCATTGGAAATTAGCAACTATAGGTGCAAGTAGGGACTTTCGGACCATCAGGTGTGTGATATACAAATCGATTTTATCCATATTTTTTAAATAAAATGATTTATTTTAGGGATATATTTTAATAATTTTTAAAGTTCCAAATAGATTTATATAATTTTTCTATTGATAATTGATTAAATTATATAAATAACTAATATTATATAATTATTTATTCCCAAATATCTAATACCACTAAACTCATTTCTTCAAAAATCCTTTAGTTTTTTCGTTTTCCTTTCCATTTCTCACGCCAGAGACATGGTTAGATATTTTAATAGACGAAAGAGAGGGGAGAGAAAAGAATGTCTTGGATTCGGAGGCCGAGAAGCAATTTTCATTAGTTCGGCTAATTAAAATATTTACTCTTCTCATTATAAGCAACCTTTACCCTATTTTTTATTTCAAAGATTTTATATTTTTGGCATTTTCTGATCAAATTTGTGTTTTTATTATCAAAAAATATGAATAACTTTAAATTGGCAAAACATTTACTGAATAACTTTTCGTATGTTATAGAAATTGAGATTATTAATATTTTGAGTATTTATTTGAGATTTTTCACGTGATGATTTTAAAAATATAGCTATTTTTTCTCTGCTCAAAAATTTATTTTGATGTCTAAAAATATTGATTTAATTCAACTAAAGCTTCAAAATATTATTTTATGCAATATTGGGTAATTTGGTCAAATTCTGAAAATGTGAATATTTGCTTAGTATGATTTTTTTTATCTACCATTAATACATTTTAGCATTTTCTGAATTATGCTCAATTACACTTTATTTATTGCAATATATTATAAAAGAATGTGGATATGTGATTAAGTAATAAGTAGTCAATAGTATTATTATAATATTATGATTATAAAACATGCATCGTGTAAAAGATAAGTAAAGACAAATTGACTCATTGGTTGGAGATTGATTGACCTGTACAAGAAAGTGGGCCAATGAGCTTTCCTTTAAATAAAGTAGTTTAGTGTTATCCTCTATAAATTCATGTGATATACTGGTTAAGAGTTATTAGGAGATTATTACTGTGGTGACGGGCAAGGAGTAACGACTTTATTTACTAAGCCAACGATTTACTAACACTTATACTAACACTAAAAAAACACCGTAATAGCCAGGACTTCTTACTTGTTTAGTGCACTACTTAAATACAAGTTTTGAGGTATTATTCTTACCATTATGTGAATTTATTAGTACTACATAGATTTATTATTATTGCATTACTCTGATGCTACTATCATTAAATTGTTATTATTACCAATTTAGATACTGACACTATTTCATAATATTGATTCAATATACTTATACTAAGTATGTGATATACTGAGCATGAAATATAGGAGGTCTAGATAGTGTGTGTATATTTTTATATGATTTTACTGTATTGATTTGATTTTCATAGTCTTTACAGATATTTTGATTTAATATTTCATCTAATTAGGGAGACATGACTGATTTATATAATTGATACTTATACTAGATTATTACTTTACTAGTTATTATACCATAGTATTTTACTGTTTATAGATTATATTACCAATGTATGGGAATTTTATTATTTCTGCATTAATTCAATGATCAACAACAACAACAACAACAACAATAGCTTTTATCCCACTACGTGGGGTCAGCTACATGAATCCTTTTTCTCCAATGTGTCCTATTAAAGGTCAAATTTTCACTTAAATCTAATAAAGAAAGGTCATTCATAATATTTTCTAACCAATTCTTTTTAGTAGGGGTGTCAATTTTTGACACGACACGAAACCCGACCCGAACCCGACCCAAAAAAATCCAGGTTCGGGTCAACCTAAACCCGAAATGGGTCGGGTTCGGGTTGAAGAAATCAACCCGTTTTAAAAATCGGGTCTGGTTCGGGTTGACACGGAAACACGAAATTGACCCGAAAGTGACACGAAAACTCATATTTGACCCGAAAATCTGATTTTGACCCGATTTTGACCCAAAAAATGAAGATTGACCCGATTTTTGACCCGAAAACTAGCTATTTTGGGTCAATTCTGTGTCATTCGTGTCGGGTCGGGTTGACCCGGACCCGAATCGGGTTAGGTTTGGGTTGACTAGAACAGTTCCGGGTTTGACCTGAACCCGACCTGTTGACCCGAATTGACACCCCTACCTTTTAGTCCTGCCTCAACCTTTCTTAACATAAGCCAAATCTAATGCCTCTACTCTCCTAACTAGGTCAATGGAAGGTCGTCGTTTTATGCGACCAAACCATCTAAGGAGACTCTCTCTAATCTTATCTTCTACTGGAGCTACTCCAACCTTTTCACATATATGCTCATTTTGTATCCTATCTCTAAGGGTAAAGCCACTCATCCACCTGAGCATCCTCATCTCTGTAACACTTAACTTAGTATTATGCTTCTCTTTTAATGGCCAACATTCAGCACCATAAAGCATTGCAGTCCTCACTACCATCTTATAGAATTTTCCCTTAAGCTTGAGGGGTACTTTTCTATCACACAACAAGCATGATGCATTCCTCCACTTCAACCATCCAACTTGAATTCTGCTGATAATATCCTCATCTATTTCACCATCACTCTGAACAATAGATCCAAGATATCTAAAATGTGTACTCTTATTAATGTCTTGATCACCCAAAGTCACAATCCACTCACTAGGTTTATTACTACTAAAATTACACTCCATATATTACATTTTAGATCTACTCAAGCGAAAATATTTAGTCTCTAATGTTGACCTCCATAATTCAAGTTTACTTTCAACTCCCTCTCTAATCTTATCAACAAAAAAGAAGAACATCAGAAAAAAGCATACACCAAGGTACATCCTCTTGCAAATGACTAGGGAGAACATCCATGACTAAATAAAAAAGATATGGACTTAAGGCCTAATCCTTGATGTTGTGACGCCCCAAGATCTAACTTGGAAGAATTATTCTTTTAATCCATTAAACCTTCAATAACATAGCTATCTATAATCATCAAGTATTAAACAGTCTAACAAAAATTCTATAATTTAAATCATCATGGAACATTTCTATTCATTCCCAAAAGTTCATTTATAATACTCAGGATTTACTCAATAATCATGATTCCATCCAGTCATGAGTACAAAAGAATAACTATAATAAAAAGGAACAAAAACCTGAAGAACTCAGATCAACCTCACACTCCTGCTCCCTTGCCCTGACCTGAAAATATTAACCACATATAATGAGCTTCAAAAAGCCCAGCAGGTCACCCAAAAATCTACAACTGAAATCAAAGCATGATACTGAAACAATATGCATGCCAATCAGTCAAATCAATAAATGTCAATTGCACATGATCATTGAATCTATACAAATACGAAAATCAGTAATCAATGCATAATCAATAAAATCCGCAGTCATCGGTAGAAGAATCTGTAAACAGTAGAAAAGTCCATAATGCTCAATGAATGAGTACGTACATCAAATTAATAAAGAAATCATCGGATCAATCATATCAGTCAGTATCAAGAGAAATCAATTCCTGTCAATAATATCAATCGATATAGAATCACATAAAATAATCAAATCAATATATCGATAAGAATAGTTGAAATCACATCAATATAATAAAAGCGTATTCTATATCACGTGTTCAGTATATCACATGTATCAGTGTATCACATGTATCAGTGTATCACATGTATCAGTCAGTATTCGGTGTATCACATGCTATAAGATCAGTACAATGAATCAGTAGTATCAGTGAATCAATAGTATCGATGAATCGGTAGTAGAATCGGTAAACAGTATGCAATATCAATGAAATCGTGTAGTGATAGTAAACTCATAAATCCGCTAGTAATTCCATTCCATATCAATAAATCCATCGATGTCAGTAAATTTATACATAAATCAATAAATCCATTTGATATCGATAAATTAGTTTAATATTAATAAATCATAAAGTAATCATAAGAACAATACTTTACACATGCATTCCAGTATAGTGTCTTACATAACAAGTACAATCACTGGCTATTAAGGCATTTTTCAAGGTTAGTATCGATGTTAGTAATTCGTTGGCTCAGAAATAGAGTCGTCACTCTTCGCTCGTCGGCGTAATCTCCTTATGACTCTCAATCGTTATATCACGTGATCAATAGAGGATAACACCAAACCCTTTTTAAAGGAAAGCCTGTCGGCCCACCATCCTGTATAGGTTAATCTTCAACCAACGGTTCAACTAGTCTTTATTTGTCTTTCAAAATAGTAGTATATTCAATCAAATATCCACATTCATATACAACTCATTAATACATTAAAATCAACAAACATAATTTAACTCAATCAAAGAAAACCGTAAAATATCATACAGTCGACAGAAATCCCAAATAGAGACAAAATACACAGTTTTAGAAAATTACCAAATTACTAGAAATCGTGTAAAACAATGTTTCAAAACTTTACTTGTACTGAAGCACTAATTTTCAACATCCAAATAATTTTCTATTCTATAAAAATCTTACAAAATTTAAAATATCCTGTGAAAACTTTCCAGAAAATACTCAAATCATGCAGCATCATCATTTTTATAACATACCAAAAGTTACGCAGTAAAAATTTTATCAATACAAAGATATGAAAGTTTTCCAGTAACGGAAACACAAAACTGAGCAGAAAAATACCAAAACACAAAATCTTCGAAATCTGAAAAAGGATTCGGATTCCTTACAGTGAAACAAACAATTCTTCCAACAGCGGCGTAGGATGAAAATCGCACCTCGGCCTCCAAAACCAAGCTTTTTTCCTTCCTTTTTCTTCTCTTTCTCTCTCCTGCTTTCTCTCTCTTCAAAATATCTCAAATCATCTATTTAATGAACTTGATTGTCTTGACGATGTTTTCCATTTGTCCCGGGATGAAACTCTCTAGACACAGATCGTATAGACGATGATGGATTTCGTCCCTAGATGATGCTCTCGGGCAAAAATTCATCTCGGATGAATTCAGGTTCGTCCATACGAACCTACATCTTACTCAGTTCGTACAGACAGTTCATACATACTAACCATACAAATTTTCATAATTTTCTTCAGTTCATCCTGTACTAAGGTTAGTTTGTACATACTAACTGCACCCAAAAATATGAAATTCAGAGGGGTTTTACAATCTACCCACCTTAAGAAAAATGTTGTCTTCGACATTTCTCTTAAGATTTCAAATGCAAAATTGATATAAAACAAATCCATCAAATTAAAACTCAAATCAAAATAAAAAAATTGTCAGAAATCATACAATCATGTAGTTCATTCGATCACATGTCATTCACTATGTATGCAAAATGATGCACTTGAAACAACCCATTCTACCCAACTCTTAATCAAATCCTACAGCTCTGATAGCAATCAATTCTTCCAATAACACTGCTCTGATACCACTAAATTGTGACGCCCCAAGATCTAACTTGAAGAATTATTCTTTTAATCCATTAAACCATCAACAAGCAGAGCTATCTATAGTCATCAATAAGTATTAAACAGTCTAACAAAAATTATATAATTTAAATCATCATGAAACATTTCTATTCATTCCCAAAAGTTCATTTACAATACTTAGGATTTACACAATAATCATGATTCCATCCAGTCCTGAGTACAAAAGAATAACTATAACAAAAAGGAACAAAAACCTGAAGAACTCAGATCAATCTCACATTCCTGCTCCCTTGCCCTGACATGAAAATATTAACCACATATAATGAGCTTCAAAAAGCCTAGCAGGTCACCCAAAAACCTACAACTAAAATCAAAGCACGGTACTGAAATAATATGCATGCCAACCAGTCAAATCAATAACAGTCACTTACACATGATCATTAAATCTATACAGATACAAAAATCAGTAATCATAAAAATCCATAGTCATCGGTAGAAGAATCGGTAAATAGTAGAAAAATCCATAATGCTCAATGAATCAGTACGTACGTCAAATCAATAAAGAAATCATCGGATCAATCATATCACTCAGATCAAGAGAAATCAATTCTGGTCAATAATATCAATTAATATGGAATCACATAAAACAATCAAATCAATATATCGATAAGAATAATTGAAATCACATCAATATAGTAAAAGCGTATTATATATCACGTGTTCAGTGTATCACATGTATCAGTGTATCACATGTATCAGTCAGTATTCGATGTATCACATGCTATAAGATCAGTACAATGAATTAGTAGTATCGGTGAATCAATAGTATCAATGAATCAGTAGTAGAATCGGTAAACAGTATGCTATATCAATGAAATCGTGCAGTGATATTAAACTCATAAATCCGTCAGTAATTCCATTCAATATCAATAAATCCATCGATGTTAGTAAATTCATACAGAAATAAATAAATTCGTTCAATATCAATAAATCATAAAGTAATCATAAGAACAATACTTTACACATGTATTCCAGTACAGTGGTCTTATTTAAAAAGTACAATCAGTGGCTATTAAGGCATTTTTCAAGGTTAGTATCGATGTTAGTAATCCGTTGGCTCAGTAATAGAGTCGTCACTCTTCGCCCAATCGTTATAACACGTGATCAATAAAGGATAACACCAAACCCTTTTAAAGAAAAGCTCATCGGCCCACCATCCTGTACAGGTCAATCTTCAACCAAAGGTTCAACCAGTCTTTACTTGTCTTTCATAATACTAGTATATTCATTCATATATCCACATTCATATACACTCATTAATACATTGAAATCAACAAACACAATTTAACTCAATTGAAAAAAACCGTAAAAAATCATACAGTCGACAGAAATCCCAAACAGAGACAAAATACACAGTTTCAGAAAATTACCAAATTTATAGAAATCATGTATAACAATGTTTCAAAACTTTACTTGTATTGAAGCACTATTTTTCAACATCCAGATAATTTTCTATTCTATAAAAATGTTACATAATTCAAAATATCCGGTGAAAACTTTTCAGAAAATATTCAAATCATGCAACATCATCATTTCTATAACATAGCAAAAGTTACGCGGTAAAAGTTTCGTCAATACGAAGATATGCAAGTTTTTCGGTAACGGAAACACAAAACTGAGCAGAAAAATACCAAAACATGAAATCTTCAAAATCAAAAATAGTATTCGGATTCCTTATAGTGAAATAAACAATTATTCTAACAGCGGCGTCGGACAAAAATCGCACCGCGGCCTCAAAAACTAAGCCTTTTTCCTTCTTTTCCTTCTCTTTCTCCATCCTACTTTTCTCTCTTCAAAATATCTCAAAATATCTCAAATCATCTATTTAATGAACTTGATTGTCCCGATGATGTTTTCCATTCGTTGTGGGACGAAACTCTTTGGACACAGATCGTACAGACGATGATGGATTTCGTTCCTAGACGATGCTCTCGGGCAAAAATTCATCCTGGATGAACTAAGGTTCGTCCAGATGAACCTGCATCTTACTCAGTTCGCACAGACAGTTCGTGCGTACTAATCATATAGATTTTCATAGTTTTCTTCAGTTCTCCTGTACTAAGGTCAGTTCGTACAGACTAACTGCACCCAAAAATATGAAATTCGGAGGGTTTTACAGATGTAACCCAATCGAAATAGGGAAATACTTGGTTAAACCACCTTGTGTTTGAACACAAGTAATAACTCCTGCATACATATATTTAGTGATTTGAATATAAGCATTATTAAATCCTTTCTTTTAAAGAAATCTCCATAGCACTTCTCTTGTAACTTTATTATATGCTTTTTCTAAATCAATAAATATCATATGTAGATCCTCCTTATTATCTCTATATTTCTCCATCAAACCTCTTTATAAATGTATGGCTTTTATAGTCAACCAACCTGACATGAATCCAAATTGATTTTGAGAAACATTAGTATCACGCCGCAACCTATGCTCCATAACTCGCTCCCATAGTTTTAAAGTATGACACATTAACTTAATTCCTCTATAATGTGCACAATCTTGTGCATCACCTTTATTCTTAAAAATAGGGATTAACACACTCCTCCACTCATCTGGCATTTTTTTACTCTTCAAAATAATATTAAAAAGTTTAGTAAGCCAAGAAATTCCTTCATCTCCTAAGCATTTCCACACCTCTATTGAAATATCATCAAGTCCAACAGCTTTTCCACCATTCATTTTCTTTAAAGCCTCTCTAACTTCAGTTTTACTAATACGCCGATAAAAATAGAAATCTTTATTTTCATTTAGGGTGCTAAGGTCACTACAGTCAATCTTATTTTCACAATTTTCATTAAAAAAAAAAAATTAGCAAAATATCTCATCCACCTTTGTTGAATATCATCTTCTAAGAAAAGTATTTTTTGATATTCATCCTTTATACACTTCACTTGAACTAAATCCTTAGTACTCCTACCTCTTTGTTTGGCTAACTTATACATAAATCTTGGGGAGGCCTACCTGCTTATCATCCCCAAATTAGTGGTCAGTTTCAAATTAATAATAGGGAGATTATAAAAAAATCTTGGGGAAAATGGTCAATTTTAATAGGAAGGTATGGGTGATTAAATTAAATGATACATTATAGGCTTATAAAATTATATTTAAGACTCCCATTAGTATGACTCCTTTTAAATTAATTTTTTGAAAAGCTTGCCACCTTCCTGTGGAACTTGAGCACAAAGCATTCTCGATAATTATAGAATTAAATTCTAATTTTGAAGGTGTAAAAGAAAAGAGATTGATACAATTGAGTAAATTGGAAGAAATCAGCAATAAAGCTTATGAAAATGCAAGGATTTATAAGGAAAAAGATAAAAAATGGCATGATAATAAACTTCTCAAAAAGAATTCTCTCTTGGACAAGATGTTTTATTTTTTAATTATATACTTAATTTTATCCCAAGAAAATTAAAATCCAGATGGTCTAGACCTTTCACTATTATTAGAACATTTTCCTATAAAGTTGTGGAAATTTCGGATAAGAAAAGCATTCATGTTTTCAAAGTGAATGGTTAGATATTGAAACTTTATTTAGTTGGAGACATTGATCGAAATATGCCTAAATTGGTTCATCCTGAAAAAAAAAATTATTTGTATAGTCTGGATGAAGACTATAAACTTAATGATTATGGGAGGCAACCCACTTGTGTCCATAGTGAGCTTATTATGATGGTTAGAGTGGTGATTTATGCACTAGTTATCTTGTACCTTCTGTTATAGTTGGTTATATGTATCACATGTTTTGTACCTTTCGATCATTCATATGAAAACATATATTATTTATTAATACTTATGTGTGTTGTTATTTACATATGATTAAATTTTCTTATGCTTAAAATTATATATTATCTTCCAATCATATATTTGTATGTTGATTATTTAATTAACCCTAATAAAAATGATAATTAAAAATTATATAAAATTAGGATAACAATAAAACCCTATATCATAGTTCAAACGAACACTACTTTATAATTCATAGACTAGAAAATAAAAAATTTACTAACTAAAATTATTTAAATTATTGACTTAACTTGAATTTATAAGTAATACATGTATACATTAACATTTGAAATGAAAATAAATAATTAAGGTTAAACAATAGATATGAGTAGATTGAAATTGAAAATCATAAGCAACCTGAATTTGGAATTAACAATCTTATTAAATCCTTATATTAAACTCATTAAAATTATAAGAAGATTTTAAGAAAAACTGATATTCAAAATTATTAACTATATACTCCACAAAAAGAAAAGTAAATAAATTTAAAGAATAAAAAAAAGCAAAGGAAAGAAGAAAAAGAAAGTGAGTATAATAGAATTTGGTATCAGATAAAACTTAGAATATGACACCAATATTATACTTAAATTCATAAATGATAAGATATGAGAACGAATACAAATGTTGGCGAACTTATGAAGTTTTAATTTTAACTACAAACACATTCAATCTTTAAGCTATTCAATTAAGAAATCAAAATCCAATGATTATATTTATAACATGCGAATTAAAATTAAGCAATAATTAGGATGACTAGATCGAAAAATTATTAGTATTTCCCAAAGTAGAATTATAGTTTTGTTCATTTTTGATACTTTCAGACCATAATATATTATCCTATATTTTATTAATTTTAAATTATCAAATTTTTATTTTAGTTATTTAACTAATAAGAATTGTATATTTCTTAATTTGCAAAAGGACAAGCAAGAAATTAAGCTAGGGATTGACTAGTGTAAATTACATATTATTTTATGTGCTATTTCAATAAAAATATGTTGTTTAGTTATTTTTGTGCAGCGTCCGAAGAAATAACCTGTAGCAATTCCTTCAATACCGCCAAGGCTCTTCAAACATAGAGTTGTTTGTTTACAAGCACTGTGCTGACAACACAAGCAAAGTGATGTAGCAATGTTCACATTGCAGCATTAGAAAGTTAGCTTGTCAATGTCAGATACTCTATTTTCAAATGTCGTTATGCCATAATTTCTCATGCTTTGGTGTCTTTTTTGAACTTGAGCGCCGCAGCTCTTGAATGTCCACAGCACCGTGGAGTTACAGTTATAATTTCTAAGGAATATATTTCATCAGTAAAGAAATAAATCTAGTCACTAAATAACCAATCCAAGTTAGCAAGTATCATGCTTGTGAATAAAGCTTTAGTATCGAGGCTCTAGTTCACTTCAGGAGCATTGCAATACCATTATTTCAAGCTCGGTAACACCAGTTGCCATTTTTTTTATATATATAAATAATTGTGATGTTATATTTATAATGGAGTTCAGTCACTTATGTAAATTTAGTACTTTTTAGAGTACTTCTTCAATTCCCTCTTAGAGTAAAATCTTAGGGATGCTAGAAAAGTATAAAATACGATCATTTGGAGTATTTAACTTGTATTCCCTGAGTTAACTCTATAAGATAACAGGAGGAGTGTGGAGGAGATACTTTGATCCTTTATGTTGATATCACTCTCTTGTATTTCTTATTCTTTCGTGAGTTTAATGAACACGAGTTTGCTTGTTATTCAATCCATGTATGAATAATTTTATTATTTTGGATTGATGAAGTAAAATTTATGTTGAGTAATGATAAATATTCTTGTAAACTATTAAAAGATTTTTTTTTTAATATCATCCTTCTCTTTATTTAATACACATACTAGTCATATGTCTAGTTAAAATTTAGTGTGATGTATAGCCTCGATAAGGAATGCAAGAATAACCAAGAGTATTGAGATATGATGTTTGCATACGTAGACATAAGATGTAAATTATTCTAAGTTCTTTTGGAGATAACATAATAAAGGAGGTCAACATATATCCTTCTCAGCTGAATAAACTTGATAGAGATCTAGGAATGCGTATGCTCTAAATCACATTACTTTGAAGAGTTTCATTAGGAAATATATACAATTTATATACATCAAACCAAAACACTTTAATTTAAAACAACAATAACATTACACCTTTATCTCACTACGTAGGGTCAGCTACATGAATCCATTTTCTCTAGTGTGTCCTATTAAGAGTCAAATTCTCATTTAACTCTAATAAAGAAATATTATTTCTAATATTTTTCAACTAAGTCTTTTAGGTCTATCTCTTCCTTTCTTAACATAGGCTAAATATAATATATCTACTCTCCTAACAAGGTCATCAGAAGTCCACCATTTTACATGACCAAACCATCTAAGGAGACTCTCTCTAATCTTATCTGTCAATACTCCAACCTCTCACAGACATGCTCATTCCATATCCTATCTCTAAGAGTGATTCTACTCATCCACCCAGGCATCCTTATTTTAGCAACAATTAACTTATTATTATGCTTATCTTTTAATGACCAACATCTACGCCATAAAGTATTACCATCTTATCAAATTTTGCCTTAAGTTTGAATGGTACATTTCCCGATCACACAACAAACTCAAAGCATCCTCCACTTCAACTATCTAACTTGAATTCTACTAATAATATCCCCATCTATTTCACCATCACTATGAACAATAGACCCATAATATCTAAAACAAGTACACTTATTAATGACTTGATTGCTCAAAGTAACAAACCCCCACTAAATCTATTACTACTAAAATTACACTTTATGTATTCAGTTTTAGATCTACTCAAACCAAAATATTTTGAATTTAAGGTTGACCTCCATAATTCAAGTTTACCTTCATCTCCCTCTCTAATCATATCAATAAGAAGAATATCATCAACAAAAAGCATACAATAAGGTATAACCTCTTGCAAATGTATTATGAGAATAAAACACTTTAATTTAATATTTTATCAAATATTTTATTATTTTATTCAGTGATAGAATCTCTAAAAATATTTTTTAGTAGGATAGTTATTATAATTAAAGTAGACAGTAGTAGTTTTTTATGTAAGAAATCATACTTTCTCATGGGTTTGACACTATACTCTATCACTTTATTATTTTATTCGACATGTATAGTTGCATATATTTAGTGTGGATTATTATTATTTATATCAAAGAAAACTTAAGTATTATTTAGGTGTGATAAAACACTAGATTTTATATAATTTAAATGTTCACTCCACATCCTCCATAAACAACTAACAAGAAAGGCTAAACTCCTCTAGCCTTCCTCCACCATGCACATCACCCCTCTGTTACTGTTAACCTGCTACAATCCAAACTATTGAACTCCATTATTTGACTCACACGGCCTCCTCCCTCCCCACACACACACACACACACCCCGGCCTCCATCTCCCAACAAAACACTTGCTGCCACTACAACAATCCATCCTACATCCTCCACCTAAACCAATATCTATTATTACTTGTGTAATCCATCCTCCCTCTTAGCTGCACTTTACTTCATCTACTCGAACCCAATAATTGTAGCTCCAACTCCTCAATAACTTACCAACTCATCTCATTAGCCTACTAATATCTCTGTCCCTTTAAATCTTGAATACTCAACTAAGTCATTTTCACTTTTTTTAGCAAACCCATCTTCTCTACAGCAATCAGCCCACACTTTCACATACTTCTACTCATTGCTCTTCTTAATCACAACCAACACTTTCCACTAATTCACCAACACCTACATTCCCTTCCACAAAGAAAGAATAGGCCTCCTTATAGTAACCATACACATTTCTACCTCTATAATCCTCTATCCAACTAGCCCACATACTCTATTTTATCTTATTAGCCACTATTAAATTCTCTTAGCCCAAACAATCAACCTGCTGAATTCCTTTAGTCTAAACAACCCCTTCACACCTAAGTCCCATCCAAAATAGTCCTTCTATAGCACAAACAACTCACACCTACACTCTCATTAAAAGCTCAATTACCCATAGCGTCAAACTGCTTTCCTAGGCCATTCTAAGCCACAACCCACCTATAGCTCCACTTATATTATACTCTAACTTTGTACCCATTCCTCTTCAACCCATTGATAAAATCTAGCTATCAACCCACTACAAACCCAAATAGCCATTCACATACTCTAATCACAAGCAAAGAGAATCACCTCCACCCTTTTAGCCAACTTGTTCCTAACTCCCTTATTCTCTTTCAAACATAGATTATTTTCTCCTCTCTCTACCATTATTATTATTATTGGCAAAAAAGAAGAAGAAAATAGAAAAGAAAGATTAAGAGAGAGAGAGAGAGGTACAAAGAAAGAAAGATTAGAAAAAAAAGAGAAAAGAGTGATATTTTTCTAATTAGATTTCTTGTGCCCTCGACATCATCGATTCCACCTCGCTCATCAAGGTATAATGCCTAATAAACTCAAAAAACTCTCAAATCCTATTTTAGCATTTACAACACAATGAACAGATCACCTATCTGTGCTTTTATTAGTATGGTGGGATATAGCTCAGTACAATGCTTGCGGCGAGGTGGGTGAGCCTTGTACATGCTTTTTCTTAGTATGGTAGGGTAAAACTTAAGTGCCAGTATGTGCTTTCAGGCCAGCAAAAAAATTTACAAGTTTTTTTGCATGGGTGCCCTTGCAACCCAAATCATTGAGATTTGGACCTAAATTAATTAAAATTCTAAAACTTGAATATACAAAATCAAAAGAGCTAAATGAGCTTATAGTGGACAAAACAATTTTTCTATGGATATGAATATGTAACATGCAATGATCGTTACAACTTATCTATGGGCATATGCATGGGACTTGTAACAAATAGAATAGCCTATGAGCATGAACACGAAGCTGTGATACACATAGAAGCCTGCTTATGGGAAACTACACAAAACTTATGATTGCTTATGGACGATAATAAAGAGTGTGCAAGTGAATGAAGAAAATGGCTAACCAATATGCATAAGGAAATTGATATTGAATGTAGCTCACCTACAATCAATAAACTTGCATATGAACACACTAACTTTACTGTGAATGATAACACAAGATAACTTATAAGTATGATAGATATCCTATAGACATATCCAAGAAGATTGGAATGAATGCAATGGTATGCTCATTGGTAGAATGTGGGAGATATGAAACAAGTAAAATAACTTCTCTGTAGTCAATTTTAACTTGTAAGCAAACAGATCAAACCTCTTCAAGTAATGAATGATAATATATGATGAATGTGATGGATCCCCTACGAACATAAAAAAGGAAGTCACAATGAGCAAAGCATGTTGTCCATGGACAAAGGCAATAGATTTACAATAAATGCAGGAGCCTACATGCAATAGTAGAGGATTTGTTTTGCACACAGTAGTTCTACTTGCAAGTAATAATGAAGGACTTATGCTTAGTGCAACCTATTTTCATGCACACAATGGTCTTGCCTGCAAGCAATGTCAAAGGATGTTACACTTAACAAGGTTCACCTACATATAATAGCTAGTGATTTTTGAATGTCTACTACCTGCCCACAAATAATGTTGAAGGATGTTAAACTAAACATAGTTCATGTATTTACGATAGATGGTGACCTTGAATGCATATTGCTTGCCCACAAATAGTGTTGATGAAATATGTATTACACGATATTCCTCCTAAGAGAAGAAATAAATAACTTCTAGCACAAACACTATAATTCACCTGTGAGTAGGAACACATAATTTGTAGTGTACACAACTAACCTACATACATCAATCAGAGATTCGTAGAAATGATATAACTCACAAGTAAGGGCACAATCTCTTAGTGCCTATTGAGAAAACATCTTCTACGAGCTATGCTAACTGATTACAAAATGAGTCAAAATAAACTAAATGATATGTCTCCTATATAAAACAACAGAAAACTAATATACTTTCTCATGCCACCGTATCTGTAACACTCATATACGCAGACAGATAGTGTTTATAAATTCCCACATGAAATCTTGTGCACTTCTTAATGATAGCCATTTGTGCAACTGGTTATCTGTAAATATTCTAAGAACACCCCCTCATGCATTGAATTACATAGTAATGCATTCATAATATGCATATACATTTTGTAGATGCTTTGAAAGGCATTTAAATCATACACCCACATTGCAAAATGTTGGGCGCATTGTGCAGTCATGTCATTCAATATGCAAAGTACATCACATTGTGATGGTGCATTAAATTAACATACAATCACACCATGCATATACACATTATAAAATAAAAAACATGCCATACAATCACATTGTCCAACATACAAAATGAATTATGTAAACACACTATTTAACATGTAAAATATATTATGTAGTGGTAGCGTACTATGCTGACATGCCAACACATCTTACACTACATGAAAATATTGAATCATCATGAAAATAAAAAAGTAATGCATTAATGTAGTATACATACATATCATGCAAATACATCATACACTGTTTTAATGTATTAAGCCACTATGTAGTATATCAACACATCATGCAAGTACAATTAAGTAGTGTGCAAATGCATATGCCAACATATGTGCTTACATGCAATTATACAAGTACATATGCAAGTATGTTAACATGCAAAAGAAAGTATAAGTGTGTGTGTGTGTGTGTGTGTGTGTGTGTGAACATGTAGATATATTGTATATACTCACTATATTACATACATATAACTATTGCATAAACATATTATGAAAAAAAAAACAAAAAAAAAATATGCAATTAAATGCCCGTATGGGCCCCAATGAGCATGATATATATACACATTTGACATTTGAAGATGTTGCATGGGTCAAAAATGAACTTGATTTTAAGTCTAATCCTCCTCTTTGAACAAACCAGAGTTGGCATAACTTGAACTCTTTAAGCGGGCGGTTAGAATTAACATGGTTCAAATGACAGATACACAACATATTTAAATAAACCTCGATAATGCTCGTGTTGATAGAAAATCTCAATTAGAGAAGATCCCAAACTTTTAAAATGCCTCCCATAATCATTAAATAAAAACATTTAAAGTGATAATAAAGTCACCCTGATGATGATTATGTTGAAAGATAATCTCAACTAGAGGGGTTAATCTCTACATATATTAATAATATTAATATTTAAAATTAAAATTTAATCATCGAATAACATAAAGCAAAATCCATCCTCTCTACAACAATTTGTTAAAGTGGACAAGTTTAAAAATTAATTCAGTTCATAAAAAGTGAATGTCCAATAAAGAATACAACTATGATTTTTTGTCAAACCATATCTTTCCACTAAGGATGTGGCACATGTCCTCTAACTAGTGGTTTTACTGTCAAATTGCACCATAGGTAAAAGGTTATGACCATAACCCTCCAACCGAGTAGTTTTGCCTCTAATTAGTACAATTAAATTATGGTCATAGTCAAAGCCCATTTGTTCTATGATGACTTTAAATCCTTGAGCAATGAATTAATATGATATAATTGATACAGCACAAAGCCCTTTGTTAGCTAGGGAAGACTTAAATTTGTCCCTTTAGGAAACCATTCTCCCCAAGTCTATATGGTACACTTAGAAAATGTAAACCATGGCTACCGAGAAGGATCATTCAGTTATGTTGGATTGAATACCTCCTCTGACTAAGTAGACTAGGGACCATGATGACTTAGGATGATGAACCATGGGATCTTGATCAAGTTCATCGTCATCCCCTCACCATCCTTTTTAAGTGTAAGGTGGGGAATCTCTAAATTTAAGCATTAAGTTTCACATCAGAAATTAGTATTACTATATGCTGGATACTATGTAACTATTCGATAACTAGCATTAATTGAAATTTTTCTCTCATTATCAGGAGGGGTAATTAACTATAGGGGGTTTGCGCCTATAGGAAACAAGAACTCAAATCATAAAGTCCTCATAAAATGAGGGCATAATATCTGGTTAGTGCTTATCTAAATTCAATCTGCCTTCTAAAAATTTACTTCATAATCTAAACTCGATAAACTCTCCTCACTGACTCAAGAAAAAGGAAAGGGGTCAGAGTGAGGCTGGGGAGCAAATTTTTGGATCCCACAAATATAATATAGAATCCAGTAAAATTGTGCAAAATGAAAACTAGTAATGTAATACAGGTGTCAAATTTGCAAAGCAATCATCATAGCAACACTATTAAATCAGTAAGGAAATCATATAAAAATTGGTATATCTAAAGCTTCGATAAAGACCATCAAAACCATATCACTACAGTTAAATCATATAATAATATACATATGCTATCAAATTATTCTATATTAGCATCTGATCAATATAATAATCACAAATTTAGGTTATCATATAATTGATAATAGTGAATCCATAAACAATAATAATATAAATCAATTAGTATTAGTATCGGTGAATGAATAATAATATTATTGGTGATAGTAATAGTAAGATAATATAATAGTAATAACAGTAAATCTATACAGTAATAGTAAACCAATGCACTAATAGTAAAGTCATATAATAATAATGAATTAGTAAAATACATTTTAGTAACCACACTAAATAATTAAGAAGCTATGGCTTGCACTGTATTTTCTTTAAAACGAGAGACATGATATAAGTCACCTACCATGATCTAAGAAATTTTTGTAAAAGTGGAAAAGAAAATATATGACTAAAATATGAGTTTCTCTTTTCTCTCTCCTCTTTTTCTCCCCCTTCTCTTAATCCTTCCAAGATAAGAAATGGAAATGAGGGGAGAGGGAGAGATGGTGAAAAATCAGATTTGTATTTTGAAATGATTTAAAAAAACTTTGAGTTGTTATAATCTATCCACCTCAAAAAAATATTACCCTTGACGCTTTTCCAAGGATTTAGGCACAAAATTGATATAAAATAAACTTCTATGACTAAAATCCAAATTAAGTTAAAATTAAATCAAAACTCATCAAAGGAAAACAAATCCTATCAAACAATTATTACAGTTCAGTCAATCTTATATCATTCACTTATGCAATAAAATGCCATGTCAATCATTCATTTAAAATAATTTTCTTTTTAGTCAAACTCTCAAGTTGTTGTTAATTCTCCAAATATTATAAGTTAAACACTCATGACATCATTGTAGTATGTGCTATTGGTGCTCTTAGTACCATCAATCTTAGTATAACAAACTCTCTTTGACTACCACTAACAACTCCATTATGAGCTCTATTTATTGATGTTTCACTATAAGTTGTTGATCCTGTGATCCTCTATCCTTCATTCTACCTTAATTATTCTGCTTTAGAATAAGCTTTTCCTCCAAATCCTCTCTAAGGATAATTCATTATCTTATGTTCTTACTATCAATATAAATAATAATACCATGTTAGAAGATAGCACTGACTTGAATGTCTTTTTCCACAATAAATATATTCATTATTGTTACCAGTTAATGTTGTCGATCCAAATCCTCTTGAATCACTATATTCATTATTATACACTAATACTTTCTGTATCCCAACAGGATTCATCTCTGGTCCTCCTCCTGCTCACATCATATATGGAGCCCATAATCTACTTGGATACCAATACTACCAATTTGGTCTCTATTAGTCTATCCCTCTCTACTAACTTAAAAAACTTTTGAATTTATAAATACACTGATGATTGTCTCAATTCATTGTTCAATCCTTACAAAAATCTATAATTTTTTTTTTTGATAGTAGGAATCAAATGAGAACCATACCTAGCTAATGTAGTAAACTCAGCTTCATACTACATCACTTTCTTGCATCCTTACTCCAGTCTGATCAAAGCTTCATGCATCTAGCATCTGGCTGAATGAGGTACAAACCACATCCTGAACACTATTATAAATTCATCATAATTAATCTCTATATTATTTTTCACCAGAAACTTATATCATTGCTATCCAATCTACCATCTCATTTAAATAGAAAAATAGCTAGTGGTATATTCTGGTTCTTTGGGCATTACATATTATAAAAATTCCTCTCTATCTTCAGTATCCAATCATCTAAAACCTCGAATTCAATAGCTCCTTTGAACAGTAGGTGCTTTATGAAATATCTAAATATATTTATCCCCCTCTTCTTCTTTGTGGATAGCTTGCTTTGCATATTATATATTATTTGTGCAATAACACCGGCCAACTATATAATACTATATGACAACATGGGAGCTGCATTGTGTTTCACAACTTATTCTTGTAGATCCATTTTAATTGTTCACTCTTGCACAATTATATCTAATCTAAATAATTCACACTATGCAAAATAATGCACCTTATTCTACCCAATCTTATCCGACTCACATTACAATCCATTCCTACAACTTTGGTTTATAATTTAATTCTTCCAACAACTATTATAATATCAATTATAATGCCCCAAAATCTAAATTAAAAGAATTATTTCTTTTTTATCTTTTAATATAATAATACAAGAGTTATCTATTTTCTTTTATCAATAATAATATCAATATAAATAAATTTAATAATAAAAAATTAATATATATTTGTATTTATTTATCTTTTAATATAACAATAATAAATATCAATATATTTGATATAACAATACAAGAGTTATCTATCAAACTTAATAATTCTTTATTAATATTATACTCCTAATCCTCTTCCCTAATCTAAAATCATTTAAACAACGTATATTAAGCTATAAAGCCTAGTATGTCACTAAATCCTATAATTGATTCAAAGAACAATAAAGAAGCAGTATATATGATGTTAGTCAATTCATAACAATAGTAGTTATATGACCATGAATATATTGAGAAACAACAAAACTAACATGTAGTAGCAATAACCTATTAAATAGTATAATAGTACGATACATAAACAAATAAAATACTATAGTTTAAAAATCAATAAACCAAGGTGTTAAAAATAAATAAAACTATCACCGTACCAATACTATTTAATCAGTAAGTAAATCATATAAAAATTTGTAAAAACAAAGCCTTAATTTTGACCATCAAAATCATATTAATATAATAAAATTATATTACAATACACACATGCTATCCAACTATTAGTATCATATCAATAACATTGTTGGCACAACAAAAATGACACGAATGCATAAATCGCGCTTTCCAGCTAAAGGATTCCATTTCCCTTAAGTCAGATTGTATTTAACCAGATTTCCTTTGAGAGTAGTATCAGGGTTTAAAGATCTGGAGTCCTTAGTTCCCATGACCACAAGCACTCATTGTTAATTACCCCTCTTAACATGTAAGAGAGAACTCTCGATTAAGGATAAATAAATTTTAGATAGTTTAGTCTTAATAGTGGGGACGGGAGGCAAACCCGAGCAAGATCCCATCGTTCTTCATCTCAGGTATACCCTAGATTTGACTCTACCAACACTAATAATCATTGACTATAGTGTCTGGAGAATTTGATTAGTATCCCTAGGTTGCCTCCTCTTAGGGATCTCGAGTAGATTGAAGTGGTCAGATGTGGATTTTTGTTTTAATTTTTATTTAGGGTTTGGGGTTTACATCTATTAGAATACCCAGAAATTAATTTAGTTTAGAATTTATGACTTTATTTAGAAGTAACCCAGGTGTTTGGATTGGAACGGGACTTATGGCTTCTTTAGAAAGTAGCCCAGGTATTTAGATTTATGTTGGGATTTATGGCTTTTGTAGAAAGTAACACAGGAATTTTATTTTGGAACGGGGCTTACTACTCTATTCATGAGTTGCCCAAAAGATGGGTTTTACAACCTAACTCTACAGTAAGGCTACTTGGAGGTTTTAAATTTGATTTTTTGAAATTTAGGATCATCGTTATTTACTTAAAAAATTTCCTAAAATGCGAGACTTACAATTTCACTTAGAAGTAACCCACTAGTGGGACTTACAACCTAACCCTATAAGCTAGCATGCCCAAAGGCTTTAATTATTTGGGTAGGAGATCCTATGATAGCAATTCCACATGAATTATAATTATTATATTTTCATGCATTATTTAAAGATGAAATTCTCTCTTGAGGCTCTTGCCTTATGTTTTCAATAAGAGTTGTCCATGTAACTAGATTTGGGTAGGGACTTGTAACTTTCATTAAAAAAGTGGCCCAATTTGTAGGACTTATGACCTCTACTAATCGTAGCTTAAATATTTCAGTTGGGTAGGTCTTATTGCATACTTAGAATTTTTCTTAATGATTGGTCTTATGACCTAGCACTTTAAGCTAAGTGGCCCAAGTTTTGGGTCTTACAACCAAGTTGTATAAAAGTTGCCCAAGTGAGGGGTTTAGGATTGTATCATTACCTAAATATTTCTCTCTGAAGTCAGACTTATGGCTTTTATTAGAAGGTGTCAATATTTTAATTGCGGGTTAGGGGTTAGGTTAATTTTATCTAAAGCTTTCTCCTAAGGTCTGACTTGCAACTTTCCTTTGAAAGTTGTCGGGTAGTGGGTCTTACAACCAAGTTCTTATAAACAAGGCTGGCTAAAGGTTTTGAATTTGATTATTTGGATAAACATTAGTTACTTGTATAATGTTTGGAGATTTATTTTATACTTATTTGAGGTTGTTTCAGTTTATGATGTTGATACTTCAGAGTTTTGACACTATCATTAGTGTTTTAGTTTTTTGTGCTCGTAGTCCTTTTCCTATTACAGTAGTCCACTACTCTACCTATTTTTTCAGTATTGTTTCTCTATTAGCTTTTTTGTACTTAGCTTTTCTTGCTTTCCAGTATTCTGTTCTACCTGTAGTAGCTTAGATTTATCAGCATTCATTCAATTTATTTATGATGTATTAACTCTTCATTTAAATATTTGTAGGTGTTTGTAGACAGCAGTTACATTAGTTGGGCCTTGCAGTTGTAGAGGATAGAGCCCATAAGTAGTTATAGGAGCTCGTACTAGGGAGCTTTAAAAAGCAAGTAGAGGTGTTCAGTTTAAGTATGATGAGTTATTTGTATTATTATTGGAGAGTTTGAGAGTTTTTCGAGAGTTGTTGATTGGAGAGTTTGTACAATTTGCTTGAGATTTGTTATTTAGAGAGGATTTTTGGAGAGTTTGAGAGCTTGAGAGTATTGCTGTATATATTAATTAGAGAAATTTCTCACCCCATCATCTTTTATTTATTACACATTTTTTTTAATTTCTCCAATTAATCAAAAATTAATTTTCTCAAAATTTAAATAAGAGCACCTTGATTTAAATTTTACTCTCAAATTTGAAAAATACTCTTGGATTTTTATATCAATTTTGCTAATCAAAATTAATTACTTTGACATAATTAATCTCAATTAATTAATTTAAATGATTTAAGTAAGTAATTTTAGTTGTAATTAAGTAATCTATTACTTAAATTTGACTCTCCCTAATTGGTCCAAAAAGAAAATTTCTATAATTTTTAGAGAAATTTTGGCAGCCTCCCGACGTCTCCTCCCCACTAAGGGAGAAATCAGGACGGCACTGTCGTAATTTCTTCCTACTCGGATCTAAAGTCGACGCCGTAGAATTTTTTATTTTAAACCATCCCACTATGATCTAAGATCAATTGTGTGGGGTCTTCAATTTTTGTTTCATCCCACCCATATCTAAGATCAATAACACGGGGGCTTCAAATTTAAAACCATTCAACCAGATCTAAGATCACGGTGTAGGAATTCAAATTTTAAACCATTCAACCGGATCTAATGTATAACGACCCGGGGTCTTTGACACTTGCTTGAAAAATCTTTCTTCTCTTTTTTTTTTTTAATTTCTTCTTCTTCTTCTTCTTTTTAGATATACAATATAATAGTATTTTTATTATATTATATAATATATTTTAATATATAACATTATATTATAATATATAATATAACAAAGAGAAGGATAGAGTGAGCCTGATCGAGCATGGGTAAGAGGTAGATGTCACGCACGGGTCAGAGCTTGCGGGCGTCGGAGTTCAGGGGAGGCAAAGTCGAACAGCAAGGAGGGAACCGAAGGTGCGGCTCTTATAATCTCTACAACACCTACGAAGTAACGAAGTTGAGCAGCAATAAAGGAGTGGAAGAAGCTACTTATGTGATCTCTCCTCCCTTGTAAAGGAATGAAGTCTGACGGCAATGAAGAGTTGAAGGTGTGAAGTAAAATAATAATAGAGGGGTAGAAGAAGCGAGGCGTTTAATCTCTCTAACTCCTGTGAAGTAACAAAGTCGACGAAGCAGTGCGTGTACTCTTATGATCTGAAGCCGAACAACAACAAGGGATTTGAAGGGGCGACTATGCAATCTCATTGCCTCCTATGAAGCAAAGCCAAACAATAACAACAAAAAGTTGAAATAAAAGGTGATCCCTAGACTCCTCTTACAAAGCAACGAAGTCAGACAGTAACAAAGGAGTCGAAGGTGCGAATGAGTGAGCATAAGTTTTTTTTTTTTTATCTCCACTTCCTTCCTCTTTTATCTACTTAGATTGTCGTTAGGGAGTTATGGGGAGTGAAGCATTGCAATGTTTGGCGACCAACTGCCAATGATGGGACCAGACCGAATCCATGAAGAGATATATCTCTCTGATGTATTTATATATATATTTTTTATTTCATTTTACTACTCTCTCTTTTATTTCAGTCAACAAATTGCCTCCCAATGAAATTCTTGGATGATTTTTATACAAGGAATTCATTGTAAACTTTAATTATGTGATTTCAACCCTTTTGATAGATATGAAAAGTAGCATGATCTTTTAGGTTTAAAAGCATAGAAGATCTCAAATTTCGGCCCTTAGGCTTACTGAACCAATGGGTTTTAGCTCGACCCTTAGGTTTATGAGCATAAAAGATTTCAAATGTTCGACCCCTAAGTTTGTTGAACTTTGTGGATTTAGCTCGACCCTTAGGTGAGCATATAAAATTTAGAATGTTCGGCTCTTAGGCTTAATGAACTTGGTAGATTTAGCTCGACCCTGAGGTTTATGAGCATAAAAGATTTTAAAGTTTGGCTCTTAGGCTTATTAAACGTTATGGATTTAGCTTGACCCTTAAGTTTATGAGCATAGAAGAATTCAAAGTTTGGCCCTTATGCTTATTGAACTTTATAGATTTAGGTTTATCAGCTTTACACTTATGTTTATGAGAATATAAAGTTTCAAAGTTTGGCCCTTAGACTTGTTGAACTCTGTAGATTTAGCTCAACCCTTAGGTTTATGAGCATAAAAGGTTTCAAAATTCAGCCTTTAGGCTTGTTGAACTTTATTGATTTAGCTTGACCCATTAGGTTTATGAGCATATAAGATTTTGAAGTTTGTCCCTTATGCTGGTTGAACTTCGTAGATTTAGCTGTACCCTTAGGTTTATGATGATAGAAGATTTTGAAGTTCGTCCCTTAGGCTAGTTAAGCTTCATGGATTTAGCTCAACCCTTAGGTTTATGAGCATAGAAGGTTCCAAAGTTTAGCCCATAGCTTGTTGAACTCTGTGGATTTAGCTCAAACCTTAAATTTATGAGCATATAAGGTTTTAAATTTTGGACTTTAGGTTTGTTGAACTTTGTGGATTTAGCTCGACCCATTAGTTTTATGAGCATAGAAGATTTAAAAGTTCATCCCTTAGGCTAGTTAAACTTCATTGATTTAGCACAACTCTTAGGTTTATGAGCATAGAAGATTTTCAATTTCATTCCTTAGTCTGGTTGAACTTCTTGGATTTAGCTCGACCCTTAGGTTTATGAGCATATGAGATTTAAAAAGTTTAACCTTTAAGCTTGTTAAACTTTATGGATTTAGCCCAACCCTTAGGTTTATGAGCGTAGAAGATTTCATTATTCCCTTACTTTATTTGGTAAAAGGGATAAAATTGCCTTCTATCTTTTAGGAGGGGATTGAATTTATCTCCTGCATTCCAAGAGAATATAAAAATTATCTCATATCTTTCAGTAGAGAATTGAATTTATCTCCTACTTTATAGGAGAATATAAAAATTGTCTCCTGTCCAGGAGGGGATTAAATTTATCTCCTACATCACAAGAGAATATATAAAAATTATCTCATATCTTTTAGGAGGAGATTGAATTTATCTCCTACTTTATAGGAGAATATAAAAATTATCTCACATCTTTCGGGAGAGAATTTAGATGATTTTTTCCTAGTAAGCATATTTTCATGGGCAGATTTTCATACATAACATCTTTATGCATGATATTTTTTCAGATATTAACCACTAATTGGTGGTATGGTTTTTTGACCTTTTAGGTCTATGAGTTGATAAACTCCTTCTTCATATACTATTTTAATGATGAAGAGTCTATCCCAGATTAGATCAAATTTGCCTCCAAGGCGATGGTGATGGATTATAGGTCTTCGGTAAACCAAAACAAGTTCATCTTCTTTGAAGCTTCTAGGATGAATCATTCTATCATGGGCCCTAGTAATTCTTATTTTGTAGGATACTAGACTTTGTTGAGCTTGAAATCGAACTTCATCAAGAGCTTCAAGTTTTTCAAGTCATAGAAGATATTTTTTTTTTAGTTAATTCGTATTGAAAAACAACATGAAGATATGATAATTCAACCTCAAGAGGTAATATTTCCTCAGTTCTCAAAACCAACGAGTATGGGGTGGCTTGTGTTATAGTTTTATAAGTGGTACGATACCCCATATAGCTTCTGTTAACTTATCGTGCAACTCTCTTTTATTCTTAGAGAGAATTTTCTTTAGTAATTTTACCAAGGTTTTATTAAAAGCTTCATCTAAACCATTGGCTCTTGGATTATTTATCAAAGAATAACGCTAGTCTATTTTATGTTGCTCAATAAATTTATAAATTTTAACACTTTTAAAGATCGTACTATTGTAAGATATAACTCGACGTGGTACTCCAAATCGATAAATAATATTATTTTAGAAGAATTTATCACATTATCTGCATTAACTTCTCGTAAGGGAATTGCTTATTCCCATTTTTGAGAAATAGTCAGTGGCAGCTAGGAAGATTCGATGTCTAAAAGAAGATGGTAGTTCTATATGACCTATTATATCGGTACCCCAGCTTTCAGATGGCCATGACGCCACTATAAGGTGTAGTGGATTGGGAGGTAGATGCATGATATCTCCATGCACTTAATATTGATGGCATTTCTTAGCATGGTCGACACAATCTTGAACCATACCTGGCCAATAGTATCTCATATGTTTGACTTTGATTTTCATTTTTGGTCCAGATTGGTGTGCACCACACAATCCTTCATGAACTTTACTTATGACTTTTTTTGGATTCATCAGGACTGAAACATCGTAGCCACATTTAATCAAATAATCTAAGATATAATGTATCATTCATGAAAGCATATCTCAATACTCTTTGTGATATTTGCAAAGCCATAAATTTTTTTTGACCAATCTCCCATGCTTAAAATATCTGATGAATGGATCTCTCCAATCATTTTCATCAGATATAGCCAAGCTCTCTTGCATTTCTTTCTCTTCATCATCTTTTATGGTAGTTGGAGTTACTGCATGCCTATTTTGAATAGTTATGAGAATTGGATCTTCTTGCTTCAGTGCATACTCATAATATGAGATCAATTCATGCTTATTGATTTTGAAAGCACCTTTTATTTGTTTGATTATGAGTTGATAATCTCCATATATATGAAGTTTCTCAATTTTCATATTAATTGCCAACTCAAGGCCCACTATTAAGGCTTTATATTCAGCCTCATTATTAGTATGAGGCTCTATTAAGCTATAGAAATATTGGAGTATTCCTTTATGTGGCGTAATAAATATAAGGCCAATGCTCATTTGGATTGTTAGAATTTTAGGTGGCCTTGCTAGTTTTATTGACGAAGCCCCATTGAAATAGAGCTCCCATTCTAACAGATTTTCTCCTTCTTCCACTTCAAGTATTTACTCATTTAACAATTTATCGTTGAGTGAAAAATCTATAGGTAAAGGATGGGCTGCTAGAAAATTAGCTAGAGCCTGTCCTTTCATCATTTTTTATGGTATATATATTATGTCAAATTGCATTAGCAAGATAGCCCATTTAACTAGATGACAAGTGAGAGTAGGTCTAGTCATTAGAAATTTTAACAAATCCACTTTAGATATCAAAGTAATTTTATGGGATAACATATAATGCCACAATTTTTTAGTGGCAAATATCAATGCTAGGCATTGCTTTTCGATTGGTGAATATTTATATTATGCCCCTATTAATCATCGAATGATATAAAAAAGGGAATTTTCTTTGCCATCTTTATTTGTTTGTGTTAGCAATGCTCCGAGTGATTCTTCAAGAGCAGCTGTATATAGGATTAGGGGTTTCACTAGGATTGGGGCAGCAAGGATTGGAGGATTTAAAAAATATTGTTTTATACTATTAAATGCCTCCTAGTAAGCATCATCACACATGAAAGGAGTATTTTTCTTAATTAGATGTGTGAATGGTTGACATCTACCTGAAAGGTTAAATATAAACCTTCAAATATACCCTGAATTAAATGAAGTTGTTTTAAAGTTTTTGGAGGTGGCATTTCCATGATTACTTTAATTTTAGAGGGGTCAATTTCAATTCCTATATGATGTACAATAAATCCAAGGAATTTTTTGGATGTAACACCGAAAGCACACTTTTATGGATTCATTTTTAAATTAAAATTTTGAATTCTTTTGAATACAATCTTAAGATCATTTACATGCTCATGCTGAACTTTATTTTTCACAACCAAATCATCAACATAACATTCAACATGTTTATGAATTAGATGATCGAAGATTCGAGTCATCACTCTTTGGTAGGTAGCTCCAGCATTTTTCAAGCCAAATGGAATCACTTTGTAGTAATATATGCCAATAGGAGTTTAAAATGAGGTATGTTTTTATCCTCTAGATCCATTATGATTTGATTATAGCCCGATGATCCATTCATGAATGAGAACATGTCATGATTCGATGTGTTATCAACCATAAGTTCTACATTGGGTAGTAAAAAATTATCCTTTGGGCATGCTTTATTAAAATTCTGATAGTCTAAATAGAGACGAATTTGAACTTTTTTTTTACTGGGACCTTATTGGCAACCCAGTCAACGTACTTATCTTATTGAATAAAAGTAGCTTCAATAAGCTTTTTGGTTTCAACAATGACTTGTTCTTCAATTTCAAATTACATTTGCCTAGGTGCTTGCTTAACAGGTGGTATTTTTGTATCGACATAGAGTTTATGCACTGCCATCTCTGGTGATAAACTAGGCATTTTAATGTAGTTTCATGCGAAATAGTCTTTATATTTTAGAAGTAACATTCTTAGCTCTTCTGCTCTATCTTGTGAGAGATTAGAGCAGAGGAATGTAGGTTTCGGATCTTTATCAATAGCCAAGTTTATTTTTTTTGAGCTCATCTATAGTAGCTTAGCAACCTTCTTCAAACTCTTATAGAGCTTCTTTCAGATCCACAATTAAATCTTCTGCTTGATTTTTAGACTATGGCGGTCTCTCCTCCTTGTCTGTAACATTATAGGAGGTTGCGTATGTAAGGCATGGATATCGAGGGTAATCAAGATAATGATAGGAAGCTGCTCATGTGAGACATGATTATTGAGCATATCCAAGCCCCCATGTTATGGACAAACCATAGCCAATAGGTCATTGTGCATGCTCATTGTGCCAGATTTCTATGAAATAATGAGCTCATTTTTTTTTCTGCACAAAAAAGACATTTCTCTCCACGAACTTTCTTATAATGAGTGGAGGATATTGAGAAATAATTATCCACATATCTTCATTGTCCCACTCATCTTCATTTTCTATTTCATGAGCAGCATGATGTGGTATCACTCTTGATTTATAGAAAATGGATCTACATTCATTGAGACCTCTTTTTAGGGGGGGGGATAGAAAGTTTTTAACATTTTTATGTTTGTATTTGGCAAGGTAGTCAATATTTTGGAATGTGCCACTGGTATAGGTACTATTTTGATGATATCTATATATATTTGATATTCAGACATCCTTATTATTGAAATTGATACTTTCTATAATTTCTTAGATATGGAACTGGGTCCTAGGTCCCCTTACTCCTGAGGTTTTATAGTCCCCTTGGGCTGATACATGAATTCTTCTTTTTCTTTAATGGTGGGTTTGGTTAAAAATCTTACCTTATTTGTGTGATTAGCTTCATAATCAAAAGGGACAGTTGATAGTTCATTACTTCGTTTCCCTATGATAAGGGGTTTAAAAGTTATAGAGATATCATCGTCTTTGGTATGACTACCGAGATGAGGCACCGAGCAAATATTTTTTTTTATTCTTATTTTTATCTTTCAGCTTTTTCATGTCTAGCATAATAGAATAAATTCTTGGAAGTTCACTTCCTTTTGACTTTTGAGCTATAATGTACTTAACAACATCTTATATTTTGACTTTGTACATCAAGAATAGTTGTTCATCCCCATCAATGCGATATTCTTCATTATCTCGAATATATTTCATACATTGATGAAGTGTTGAGGGCACTATAACATACTTGTGGAGCTATAGTCTTCTAAGAAGTGCTTTGTATGATGTGTTGGAATCAATGATATGAAATGTCGCCTCTATATTAAGTTCCCTAAAGTTCAGAGGCAATACCAAATATCCTAGAGTTCTTTGCCCTTGTTTGTTGAATCCTTATGGAAACACTATGATTCTGTTCAAATACTAGATGTTTAGGGCCAATCCTTTGAGCATTTTGAGGCTCATTAGATTAATAGAGAAACCTGGATCGATCAAAATTCTATTTATTTTAATGTTATTACTCTCTGCAGTAACATATAGTGGTTGATTATGTTCTGCAGTTCCCAGGAGCATATCACTATCACAGAAAGTGATTGTAGCAATATTCTAC
Organism: Dendrobium catenatum; assembly: GCF_001605985.2. Lineage (NCBI taxonomy): Eukaryota > Viridiplantae > Streptophyta > Magnoliopsida > Asparagales > Orchidaceae > Dendrobium > Dendrobium catenatum. The sequence goes on from NW_021319800.1 coordinate 1,862,212, forward strand.
GTATGAAAAGCTTCTTTTAAATTTTACTCAGCAAAGAATGCCTCATATTGTTCAAGATTTTGCAAAGCTTTAATGAGTGTTTCCCAAAGGTTTTTAGACATCAGAAGGGCCTCGTAGACACTCAGCAGTGCAGGTAATTTGTGAAGATGTGATAATATATTGTAATCCACATTTGCACTGGCAACCTTGGGTTTAGGAGGCTCTGGTGGAATAACAGCTTTGTTGAGTTAAATATTCTTCTTCTTATCTTTTATTTTCTTTTGAGGTGGAGGAACCTATTTTCTACTTCTCAGCTGGATTTATGTCACCTCTAAAGATGAACTAGCTTTAGCTTGAGCATTCTTTGAAATTTGCATATCCTCAACTTCCTCAAAATTTCAACTGCTTCTTAGTTTTGGATATTTTTTTTAGGAATCTTCTTATCCTTGTGATCACTTTCTTTATTAGGAAAATGCAATTCTTCATCTAAATTAGTGAAAGGTACTGGTGTATGATGTACTTTCTTAGAAGGCATTTCCACGTTAGCTTTATAGATAGCAAGAGGTGCATTGCGTCCTCTTGCAGCCCTTCCACCTCATTGATTTATGACTCGGCAAATCTTAGTTGGAATACAAGCTTCTTTTTTTGACTTTGAGCCAAGAAATAAATAAACCATGTATTCCTCTAACTTGATAGGACACCTTGGAGGTTGCTGATATTCATCGATGGAGTCGATGTATTTTTGAATGACAGTTTTTTGCCTTATTAATTTCTTCTTCTTTCCTTTATGAGATTTTAATATAGACTTATTCTTTTTTTTTTAATCTTTGTAATATTTTAAAGGTTTCTTCTTGCTTGAACTGGGCCCTCCTGCCACTGAATTCTTTAAAGAAAGGAGTCTTGTATTAACTTCCAATTCTAACGCACTTTTATGACGAATGACTTTAATGGCTTATAGAACATTCATCATTTATTTAGTTTTCTTTGAGATGAAGGTCTCCTAACCACCTTCATCTTCTTAGGGTGCTTTCCCTTTCTTATTCTCTATGCTTTAATAGGGTACAGAGGAGATAACATTAGTTTTCTCTCTCTTGGATTAACAAGAACTCTATTAGAAAGTGTAATTTCACCGTTCTAATAATTTCTTTCAACCCAATCTTTGAATATGAAATAGTCTTTGATTGGGTGACTTATGATCCTATGGTACAGATAGTAATTTGGATCATTAGTCATGCCAACCTATTCTGGTCGGTGGGATTGTGGTAATTGATGACTAATTTTTAGGGCTTGCCTAAAAATCTTTCCCGTACACTCCTTTTTGAAAGAATACAACTTGTTAATTTTCTCCTGCAAGGTAGGAGGCTTTTGTCTTTCTTTTGTTTATTTCAATATCTTTGGTGGATTCATTGAATCTTCTCTTTCTTTCTTCTCCAAGGAAGATTGAAATATAATATTCACCTCATTTATTGTGAATTAAATATCTTGATCTATTTTCCTTTCCATGGTGGATTATTATTATAGTTGAAGATGACACTTCTGGGCTTGGATAACCTTTCAAATTTGGCTACATGATCAAGTAACTCCTGAAATGTATTGATTATAGCCATTGCCATATATGGAGCCATATAATCATCTATATTCCCCATCAATAGCTCAACAACATGCTTTTCAATAAGTTGTTGCTCACATTTCATGCTGAGATTTCTCCATCTGGTTATATACTTGATGCCTGATTTCTCTCGTTTCCTTTTCTCAAGAGCAAGGTTAACAACAGTCACCTTCTTCGTTGCACTGGCGAATCTATTAATGAACATCATCTCTAATTTGCCAAATATTCTTACTGAGTCATTAGTTAACACATCATATCATTTAAAAGCTGTACTTATTAAACTACTGATAAATTGGCATAGTAACAGAGCATCATTACCACCTATATTTCCAAAGGTGGCTTTAAATTGTGTCAGATATTAATGAGGATTTGTAGTACCGTCAAATAAATTAAACTTTGGCACTATGTATCTCTTTTGAGACTTCTATTGGTCATATTCTACCAAATATGGAAGACCTTTCCCAACTAAGGCTTTGATAACTTTAGAAGCAATAGTTGTTTTAACCTTTTGATTGATGAGATTCTCAATTTGAGATTTGCTAACCATTTCATCTGCCTTAGAAGCTATCAAAATTGGTTTATGTAACTCTTCTAATCTTCTATCAAGGGTAACTAATGCATCAAGAGTAATTTGAACATTCCCTTGAGAATTTGCTACGAGTGTTTGACTAGTTCGCATCATGCCAAGTTGTCAAAATAACTATTTCATTATATTACTCATCTCATCAATACGAGCAATCAAATGATAGATTTCTTGATCTTTCTTTTATTGCATTGATTGTATTTCCAATTGCAATCTCTTTACAACTTCTTCAGCTTCTTCCTCCTCAACTTCTTCTGGTTGTGGAGTTCTATTCATAGCTGTTGCTTATTCTTGGTCTTCTCATAGTTATTCTTCATTTTGCTAATTCAATACTGCACTTCTACGAGTATATTGCTAAGTAGCTCGATCAGGTATATGATCAACCATTTAGACAACTTCAACACCATGGGACCAATACACCCCTCCACTTCTTCATCATCATCATAATAGTTATCATTTTCATCCAACTCATGATCCTCTCCAAGTTGGGACCGCCACTTCCAATGTATGAATGGAGAGTCAGGGGATTCATTGTAGATGTAATTTTGTTCCTCTTTTGACGTAATCATATCAACATAAGTTTCCTTATTAGGGGATAACTTTTGGACATGAGATTTAAGTTATCTTTTATAGATTTCTTTATCAAGATCATCTTTTAGAGCTAGAGGATATTTGGGTCTTCTTGGAACCCAAACTTGCTGTCTTCTCGGAGTCACATATTGATGACACCAACATCGGAATATACCTTTGTATGGCCATATTCATGATACCATTATCGGGGCCTTCATTCATTATATCTTCTGTTATAATCTCTTGTATGTAAATTATCAGAAGTCTCTCCCAACTATTTTCTTCTATAATGCATTCATGCAATTTTTCTTGAGCCAACAGATTTCCCCTGAGAGTAGGTCAGGGTTTAAAGATCTGGGGTCCTTACTTCTCATGAGTACAAGTACTCATATTTAATTATCCCTCTTAACATGTAAGAGAGAACTCCTAATTAAGGATAAATAAATTTTAGGTAGTTTAATCTCAATAATAGGGAGGATGGAGGTAAACCCGAGTAAGATCCCATGGTTCCGTCATTCCAGATATATCGTAGATTTTAATATACCAATACTAACAATCATTGACTATAGTGTATAGAGAATCTAATTAGTAGTCATGAGTTGCCTCCTCTTAGGGATCTTGAGTAGACTAAAGTGGTTAGATGTTGATTTTAGTTTTAATTTTTATTTAGGGTTTAGGGTTTACATCTATTAGAATATCCAAAAATTAATTTAGTTTGGTATTTATGATTTCGTTTAGAAGTAACCCAGGTGTTTGGATTGGAACAGAACTTATATCTTCTTTAGGACGTAGCTCAGGTATTTAGATTTAGGTTGGATTTATGACTTTTATGGAAAGTAACCCAAGTATTTGATTTTCAAATGGGGCTTACTATTATATTCATGAGTTGCCCAAAAGATGGGTCTTACAACCTAACTCTATAACAAGGCTGCCCGGAGATTTTAAATTTGATTGTTTAGGATTTAGAATCATTGCTATTTACTTAATAATTTTCTTAAAATGTGGGACTTATGACTTCACTTAGAAGTAATCCGCTAGTGAGTCTCACAACCTAACCCTATAGTCTAGGATGCCTGAAGGCTTTAATTATTTAGGTAGGAGATCTTACGATAGCAATTCCACATGCTTTCATTACAGGAATCATAATTACCATATTTCAAAACATTATTTAAAGATGAAATTCTCTCTTGAGGCTCTTGCCTTCAATTTTCAACAGAAGTTGTCCATGTGACTAGATTTGGGTAAGGACTTATGACTTTTATTAAAATGTGGCCCAATTAGTGGGACTTACGACCTCTACTAAGCGTAACCCGAATATTTCAGTTGGGTAGGTCTTATTGCTTCTTTAGAAGTTTGCCTATTGATGGGTCTTACGACCTAGCACATTAAGCTAAGTAGCTCGAGTAATGGGTCTTAGAACCAAGTAGTGTAGACTAGGATGCCCAGGTAAGGGGTAGGATTGTATCATTACCTAAATATTTTTCTTAGAGGTCTGACTTATATCTTCTATTAAAAGTTGCCAATGTTTTAATTGGGGGTTAGGGGTTAGGTCAATTTTACCTAAAGCTTTCCCCTAAGGTCGGACTTACTGCTTTCCTTTGAAAATTGCCAGGTAGTGGTTCTTACAACCAAATACTTATAAACAAGGCTACCCAAAGGTTTTGAATTTGATTATTTAGATAGACAGTAGTAACATGTACAATGTTTGGAGATTTGTTATGTACTTATTTGAGTTAGTTTGCATTTGTGATTTTGATACTTTGGAGTTTTGACACTAGTGTTAGTGTTTTTGTTGTTCTGTGCTCATAGATTTTTTTTCTACTATGGTAGTCCACTACTCTACCTATTTTTTCAACACTGTTGCTCTACTAGCTTTTTGTACTTAGCTTTTCTTACTTTTCAGTATTCTGATCTGCCTACAGTAGCTTAGATTTATTAGAATTCATTCAATTTATTTATAATGTATCGACTCTTCATTTGTTTGTTTGTAGGTGTTCGTAGCCAGAGTTACAGTAGCTGGGGCTTACAGTTGCAGAGGATAGAGCCCACAAGTAGATGTAGGAGCTCATACTGGGAGCTTTAGAGAGCATGCAGAGAAGTTTGGTTTGAGTGTGTTGAGTTGCTTGTATTATTATTGGAGAGTTTGAGAGTTTTTGGAAAGTTGTTGTTTGGAGAGTTTGTACAATTTGCTTGAGAGTTGTTATTTGGAGAGGATTTTGTAGAGTTTGAGAGCTTGAGAGTATTGTTGTATATATTAATTAGTGGAATTTCTCGTCCCCTCATCTTTTATTTATTGTACATTTTTTTAATTGCTCAAATTAATCAAAAATCAATTTTCTCAAAATTTAAATAACAACACCTTGATTTAAATTTTACTCTCGGATTTGAAAAATGCTATCGGATTTTTAAATCGATTTTGCTAATCAAAATTAATTACGTTGACTTAATTAATCTCAATTATTTAATTTAAGTGATTTAATTAATCAATTTTAGTTTTAATCAAGTAATTGATTACTTAAATTTGACTCTCCCTAATTGGTCCAAAAAGAAAAGTTTTATAATTTCTAGTGAAATTTCGACAGCCTCCCAGCATCTCCTCCGCACCGAGGGAGAAATCGAGACGGCACTGCCGTAATTTCTTCCTACTTGAATCTAAGGTCGATGGCGTAGGATCTTCAATTTTAGACCATCCCACTAGGATCTAAGATCGACTGTGTGGGGTCTTTGAATTTTGTTTCATCCCGCTCAGATCTAAAATCAATGACGTAGGGGCTTTGAGTTTAAAACCATCCGTCTGGATCTAAGATCACGGCGCGGGTCTTCGAATTTTGAACCATCCCGGCCAGACCTAAGGTACAACGGCCCGGGGTCTTTGACATTTGCTTGAAAATATTTCGTCTCTTTTTTATTTCTTCTTCTTCTTTTTTTTAGATGTGCAATATTATAGTATTTTTTTAATATTATATAATATATTAATATAATATATAATATTATATTATAATATATAATATATGATGTAACAAAGGGAAGGATAGAGCGAACCCGATCGGGCATGGCTTGGAGATAGAAGTCACGCACGGGTCGAAGCTCGCGGGCATTGGAGTTTGGGGGAGGCGAAGTCAAACTGCAAGGAGAGAACCGAAGGAGCGACTCTTACAATCTCTACAATACCTGCGAAGCAAAGAAGTCGGCCAACAACAAAGGAGCGGAAGAAGCTACTCGTGTGATATCCCCTCTCCAGTGAAGGAATGAAGTCGAATGGCAATAAAGAGTCGAAGGAGCGAAGTCGAACGACAACAGAGGAGCAGAAGAAGTGATGCGTTCAATTTCTCCGACTCCTGTGAAGTAATGAAGCCGAAGGAGCGGCGCGTGCACGATCTCCTGTGATTCGAAGCTGAACAACGATGAGGGATTCGAAGGGGAGACTGTGCAATCTCGTCACCTCCTACGAAGCAAAGCTGAACATCAACGACGAAAAGGGAAGATGAAAGGTGTTCCCTAGACTCCTCTTGCGAAGCAACGAAGTTGGGCAGTAACAAAGGAGTCGAAGGAGCGAGTGTAAGTTTTTTTTATCTCTGCTTCCTTTCTCTTTTATCTACTTAGACTGTTGCTAGGGAGTTACGAGGATTGAAGCATCGAATTGTTTGGCGAGCAACTACCAATGGTGGGACCAGACCGAATTCATGAAGAGATATATCTCTCTGGTGTATATTTTTTTTTATATTTTTTATTTCATTTTACTACTCTCTCTTTTTTTATCAGTCAACAAACATAATCATATGTTCACAATATCATATAATTGATTATAGTGAAACCGTAGATAATAAAAGTATCAATGAATTAGGATTGATATCACCAAATCAATAATGGTATCATCGATGAAAATAACAATAGAGCAATATGTAATAGTAATAGTAAATTCATACAATACAATAAATTAGTGTAATAATAACAATGTCATGCAGCAGTAATAAATTAGTAAAATGCATTCCAATAATCACACTAATCAAGTAAGGAGTTCGGGCTTGCACGCTATTTTTTTAATAGTTAGTAGTTTGTAAAATGATAACTATTGGCTTATTAAACATAGTCGTCACTCCTTTCCCGTCGGCACGGTAATAACTCCTTATAAATTACAATCAGTGTATCACATAATGAGAGTGACAAATATAAAAAAAAAATTCAATGTATCGCATGAATTAATAAAAAATATCACCAAATCATAATATTTAAAAAGAAAGTTTGTCAGCCCACCATTATGTATGGATTAATTAGTCTTCAACTATTGTTAGTAATTCACCAGCCTTTACTTATTTTTATAAATTATTATTATCACAGTATTATAACAGTAATATCAAACAATTATTATTCAATCACATGCTTATATTTATTCATAATACTTGTATTAACAATATGTTCATACTAAATTACTAAAATTCCTATTCTTACAAATCGTTCAAAATACAATAACTTTTGTTTTACTCGATGAAATTATAAAATCATCTAGTCAAAATATCTAGAATAATTAGCACTGTAACATATAAAAAGTTGTATGATCGAAGTTCATTAAATTTAAAGAAAATGTAATAAATTCAATTTAAAAAAAATCAGACGGTTGAAATTAAAATTTTTGAAAACGGAGATAAAATATCAGTCATCTATTTCGATATGAATAATTTTTTTTAAAGGCAATGAAGCGAATTGGATATCCTTTTGCTGCCTACTGGTCCAGGATTGTTTTGGACCCTTTTTTATTTATCTTCTTTTAGCCTTTGAATTTTAAGTTTTGAGCAGCTGCTCATGTTTGTCATCTTTTTTAGTTGTATTGAGTTTTTCTTATTCTATTTTTTTTTTATAATATTAAATTGGGCTATTCCCGCAATTTCACCCAAAAAAAAAAAAAAAAACGTCCTCCCTAACGAGCGCAAACTTGTCGTCAATTACTCGTGCACTTTGTCATTAAAGAAAATTCCAAATTTATTCAAATTTCAGAACTTCGTGCCCACGTTTTTTTTGGGGCTCTCCTTCCTTCGTTCCTCGTACTCCACAATTTAAACCAAAATCTCTTCAAAAAGATTACATTTTTCACGGATACATTTTGCAGGCCGAAAGAAACATTTTCTCTAAAATTTACTCCTTTGCTGCAACCGATCCCTCGCCAAGAAGACATTTTGACGTTGTTTTCCTTTAATTTATTCCGATTCCTGTCTTGAAAAGCAGCAATTAAAGCCCTTTCCATTGTCGGTTCCTGGCGGCCAACGGCTGATTTTGGCCTCTAAGTGGATCTCGGTTTAAGATCCCACATACTGAATATCGGCATTTGTTTGATATCCTGATCTCGGAAATGGAGGATCAAATGAAGAGATAAGCGGCATTTGGGAGTTATTCTTCGGGATTTGCTGGTTAGAGTAATTTCTCTAAACCTTTATCTGATTGATATCTGAATAATCGCTTCGCTATTAGAATGTATATGTAATTAATGCCTTAATGCTAGACTCTCCTAGCATCCATTTCCTTGGTGCCGTGCGTGCCCTTCCCATTCTGCAAGTCGCTGCGTTTCCTTCTCATCCAGCGATCTCCCGACTTTGCGAGTGATTCCTTTCACGTTCAGCGGTCGCGGCTTATAGTCTCTTCAACCTCATTTCATTCGCCGCTTCTCCATCCAAAGATCTCCTTCAGCGAAGAACGCCGGTAAAATGAGATAGGTTTTATCTATTGATGTACTTTTATGTTTAAAACTGTTATATTAACCAATGTAAATGTTAATATGCCATATTAGTCAATTTGTGCTTACCTATTGTAAGGTTTTATTTGATCTGCCTTCAAATTTTTAGCTGATTAATATATTGTATTAATCATTTTTATGGTTTTAATCTGCTATAGTATACCTTTGATCTATTATATTATGTGAATGGTTTGATTTTGGTCATCATTTTATAAAGATTTTTTTAAGCTTTCAAATGATCACCTAATTGATTTCTCTTTTCAGGAGTTCATTTTATATGGCGAGTATCTGTGCTAAGGTGGCCTTACAACATGGGCTGTTCCATATAATAATTTAAAATATAATAATAAGCAGTAAACTTGCCACGTACTGGATTGTAAAGATAACATAGAACCAAATAGTTACAGAAAACACTGATATCTTTAAATGCAATAATACTGAGACAAATGCAAAGTATTTTTCATATTGCACGAATCTAAATATCTAATAAAATTGACATGTCAGGTGCCAATTAGACTAGTTGGTAATGGCCTTGAAAGTTATTTCAAAGGTCTTGAATTTGATCCTCATTTCACTATAATAAACTTCCCCTCATGGACTTTTTGTTGAGCAAAAAAAAAAAAAAAAGAAAAAAAGAAAAAAAAAGAAAAAAATCTAATATTAGTGATATCTTAATAACAATGATCAAAATAACACCTTAGGTTCTTAGGTCTTTGATTCCCTAGATCATCCAATTTAGTCCCTTTTTCCTTTGTCTTCTAGTTATGGCATCTAGCTCTGGACTTCATCTTCTCCACAACATCTTCACTGCTGATCCATTTAGCAATTGCAGCCCAACATCAGTGTTTTCAAAATGCAATGAAAAGCACTAGAGTTCTTTTTTGCTTCTATGCACAAAGCACAAAGCACAAATCAAAGAAGTTTTTATCTTAATTAAATTGAACATTGCTTTTCTCAATTAAAGCACTTACGATTTTCCGAAATCCTTTACTCAATTGCGACATGAACTGCTGTCTATCAGAGCACACATGCATTGACATCCGAATGTTCTTTTTCTATCACAATTCAAATTAATCTTTGGTTATTTGGGTTCTAGATCAGAGGCTTATATTATTTTAACAGCATGTATTTTGTAATTTTTAAATTTGCTATGAAAAATAACCCTTTTTGCTTGCACATTATTTATTGTAGTATTTTGTTGATTTATACTGTGATTGGTAAGTGAATCAAGCGTTAAATTAGATTGAGCTGTGCATTTTGTGTACGTATGTTTTTCTAATGAAATTTGGATGTTTATCAATAATAAGGTATGTTTTGCTTCCGGTTGCTTTTGGTCTAGATTTGGCTTACTTTATAACAACAACAACAACAACAACAACAAGCCTTTATCGTACTACGTGAGGTCGGCTAAATTAATTCTTTTTCTGCATTGTGTCATGTTAAGAGTCAACTTCTCATTTAAATCTAAAAAAGAAAGGTCATTTTTAAAATTTTCTAACCAAGTCTTTTTAGGCCCACCTCTATCTTTCTTAACATAAGCCAAATCTAATACATCTACTTTCCTAACCGTGTGATTGGAAGGATGCCGTCTTTTAGATTTGGCTTGCTTTAATTCATAAAAATATGGTGATGAAGCGCTTCTAGTTCTCAGATATTGCATAAAGAAAAACTATCTACTTCATCCGTTTAGCGTGAATTGGCAATGATGAAGTCCTTTCCAGTTCTCAGATATTGAACCTTTGCATTATCTTTGAGCCTGAAATTGCAGACAAAACTTTGTTCTTGAGTTTCTTTGTTCTTTGCTGATCAACTGTTATCTTTGTTATCTTGTTGGTTGAAAATTGGAAACTTATAACATTCATAGCAATGATTATATTTCTTTTGCTGATTCTCTTTGCTTTGTTATTGAACTAGCTACAAGATAACTTTCAACATAATCTGCTTTCTCTCTAAACTTTGCAGTAGTTCTGCATTTCATTTAGAATTTTCCACTAGATAACATGGGTTAATTAAGCTGAAGGTGCAGTTCATGGTTCGAAGACAACATAATTTGTATCTCTTTCAAAGCTGTTACACTTGAGCTTGAAATATATTGACGTTTTAGTGAAATGCACGCAGTGCAAACTGTATAATGTATCATGGAATCTTTTAATCTTGCTGATAGTTAATCTGTCTCGGCATTACCATTTCTTTGAGTACTTAAAATCAAACTTATATCTTGGAGTATGATTTCAAATACTTTTTATCATAAACTTCTAAATTTGGTTATGATTCACCCACCCTCTTTTTTTGTAGAAGCTGCAGCTTACATGCACTTGAAGTTAATTCATCCTTCTATATCAACCAATATCTTGTCTTAGCACGATATCCTTAGGTATGGGATTATTTTGCATACTTAGAAAATACGTTGTTTATATAGAAATATAACTACCATCAATTTTTTTATACCCACTTCTTGACAGCCTAATTCTAGATAACATCCTTTTATTCTCTCTTTCACTTGCAGGGGCCTTATATAGATCATTTTAGCGGCTTCTCTTTTTTGACATAAGTTGAACTGGTGTTAGATCTCGTTTCCGAGTGGCCTTATCTTGGTAATTTGAAGATTTTTGTCAACAAATCATATATCTTGTTCAAGATGTTTGACTGTGGTTACAAGGCACAATATATGGATGGGCAGAAAGAGAAGTTTGTAAGGTGTGACTATTCAGTGGCCTATGATTTTAACTGATTTTTTTACTGTATTATGCAATAAATTTTAGCAACAATTACGTCTCTAAGTCCATAATAAATGTTTAATTGAGATGGAGCACCACTTATCTTTTCCATTTGATTTGTCACTAATCATGTATTGCTTATGTTTATTAGGAAATATTAGCTTGTTAGCATCTGCAACAACAATTCCTCCTTATTCTATTCATTTAGTTGCATATTTCTTTCCATTTTCTTATTCAAGTACACATGCTGGTTGAAGGAAGTTTACTTGTTGCATTAGTTGATATTTTTGATTGGCGTCAAGTAAATGATCAAAATGGTTCCCAAAATTTTTAGGTGTGCTTATATTAGTTATAAACTTATTCAAGTCTTTCAACTTATTAAATTTGAACTAATTTTATTCTACGATCAACTTTGCCTTTTTTGGACAAAAATTAGTAGAAAGGAAGCTTTTTATGAGAGAATTTTGGATTTTTTAGCTCTAACCCCATGAGTTTGGGCTGATATTAAGTAACGATATTGACCCTTAAAAGTCCAAAAAGCTCTTACGGAATGCTTCTCTCAACCAATTTTCATTCCAAGAAATGACTAGTTGATTATAGGAAAAATTTGGCTTGAAAGTTATGAGTTGAGTGGCTAATTTCAATACCTGGAAAAATCTAGGACTAAAATAAATACATCTAAAAAGTCTAGCTACCATTTTGGTCATTTACTAATTATTGTTTTATGGAATAAAACAGTTTAAATTTCTTTCTGTTAGTTAATGTATTACCCACTCATCATAAACAATGACATTCGAAATAACACAAACAGTTAAGAACTCCATTGATAGAGTTTATTTAAGTCAATAGGTCTTGATTTACAGTTAAGCACTCCATTGCTTTGTTAACATTTACGAAAAAACGCAAACATTGCTTAAGATTGAGCTATGACTATGGAATTATGGACCTTAATTGTCGTCTTAAGAGAAAGCTCACATTTATCTTGTGCGTGTATGTCAATTAGCTTAGTTGGTAAATATTTTGAAAGTTATTGTCATGAACTTTAGATTGAATCTCATCTATATTAAATTTTTTCTTTGACGCTTAATATTCCTCATTTTTGTCTTATAAGAGGTCAGTAAAAAAGTTTCCATTCATACCATGATCCTTTTCTTGTAAAAAAACCCAAAACACCTTTCTTCTCTAAAAGGTATATAAAAAATAATTACATGCACCTGTGGGTATAATTAAATGCTATTTTAGCAAATCATGAATGGGTTCATATGCAATTTCTTGATTGTCATCTTTAATTATGTTTGATCACACATAATTATGCATGATTACAAAAGGTTCAACTATTTCAGGATGTATAGGATTTAGGGTTTCTAGTGTAGATCTAGAATGAGATGCAAGAAAACAAGTGCCACCAAAATTTAGGAAAAATTCCTTTATTTTGATAAAAATCAAGAATTCATTCCGAATGATAATTCAATGATCACCAATAGTGATTTTGTTAAAAATTTGAAATAATAAAAATCATATTTATAGCACAATAAAAAAACCATATTATAATAGATTCGAGCAAGTCCAATCACGAACGCAAAACCAATTATAGTTCATCCCTATTTCAGCTGGATTACATCAAGGATCAACCTTAAGCCCATATATTTTTGCTTTAGTCATGGATGCTCTTATTAGACATTTGCAAGAGAATGTACCTTGGTGTATGCTTTTTGTTGATGATATTCTTCTTGTTAAATAGACTACAGAGGGAGTTGAACGTAAGCTTGAATTATGAAGGTCAACCTTGAAGTCTAAAGGTTTTTTTTTTTAGTAGATATAAAACTGAATACATGGAGTGTAATTTTAGTTGTAATAGATATAGTAGGGGGATTGTGACTTTGGGCGATCAAGTCATTAATAAGAGTACACGTTTTAGATATCTTGAGTCTATTATTCAGAGTGATGGTGAAACAGATGTTGATATTATAGTAGAATTCAGTTTGGATGGTTGAAGTGGATGATTGCATCGGGCTTGTTGTGTGATAGAAAAGTACCTCTCAAACTTAAGGGAAAATTCTATAAGATGGTGGTGCTTGAAATGCTTATGGCGAAGAATGTTGGCCATTAAAAGTGAAGCATAATATTAAGTGTTGCAAAGATGTGGATGATTAGGTGGATGAGTGACTTAACTCTTAGAGACAAAATATAAAACAAGTATATATGTGAAAAGCTTTGAGTAGCTCTAGTTACAGACATGTTTAGAAAGAGTTTCCTTAGATGGTTTGGTCACATAAAATAGTGCTTTTCTTTATTAGATTTAAATGAGAATTTGACTCTTAACAGAACACAATGGAAAAAAATGATTCATATAGCTGACCCCACATAGTGGGATAAGGCTTGATGTTGTTATTATTGTTATTGTTGGTTTCTTATATGGTGATCAAAATCACGGTGTTTATGTTTCAAGAGCCTCTAATCAAAACCTAACAGTAACAATGATATTTTCCTTGTCTTAAGTAAGAGATTTTGGTTTGGTGTTTCACCATGGTAAAAGATGTTTTTTTCAAATAAGTTCGCTCTCGCAATATTACTTTATCAAAAAACATCCACATATTAGGTAATACGTGTAACACTAGGAAAATAGTGTGACAAACCAAGTTTCATAATTTCAAAATTAAGAAAGATAGAAATTTATATGAAACGGGATGATGGTATTTATTGTTCCCAAATTTGTTGTTTATAGGCATTTAGATTAAATGAACTTTCTTAATTGTCCATTTGAAACATTTCAACAATTTCAGCACCTTCAATATTAAGAAATGCATAGAAACTTATTAATTTGAAATGAATCTATACAGCATTCATATATTTATCGTGTATTGTGCCATAGAAGTTAGAAGTTTTTCGAAATGTTTTCCTTGTTCTAGAGCGTGATTATCAGTCTTAAGGTAGCATTTGTTTGTCATGTGACTAAAAAGTAATTTTTTCAGTAGGCTAGATCTCCATCTTAAGAGGAGATAATGCCACAGTCATTCACAATTAGCAGAATCAGATATTCTTTTTCCAGTTCATCAATCTTGCAAGCACTTTTTCTCCTTTTGCATTTGATTTAGGATTCACAATTTTCTGACGGTATCCTTATGTTTCAGATTGGATCAGTCAAACCAAACATTGCCATTTGTTTCAAATTGTGGAAAAATGAAGAAGCGTGGTTTCCTCATGGAGGGATTTGGGGTGGGTTCAAAGAATTCAACAAAGCCGTTCAAAATAGGAATGAAAAAGGGATCTGAAGGACTTAGGTCACTGGGTAAATCTCTTAGATTTACAGGTACGAAGGGAGTTTTCCAAGAGGATCTCAAGGTTTCAGAGAAGAGGATTTTTGATCCTCAAGATCCATTTCTTTTGAGAATGAACAGGCTTTTCGTAATATCATGTATTCTTGCGGTGTCAATTGATCCATTGTTCTTTTATCTTCCTGTCTACGATGATAAATCAAATTGCCTCAGCATAGATCGGAAGCTCGCATACACCTCAACCACATTACGCACTATGATTGATTCTTTCTATCTCCTTCGAATGGCTCTTCAGTTCCGTACTGCTTACATTGCTCCCTCCTCTCGTGTTTTTGGTAGAGGTGAACTTGTAATTGATCCTGCTCAGATAGCTAATCGTTACTTACGGCGTTTCTTCACTGTTGATTTCCTTGCTGTGCTACCACTACCACAGGTTTAAAAAACTCTTCATATTATCGCGTATACTTGATTTTTTTCATTTTTCAGATCTGCAGTGATTCAGTTTCATTATGTTTGTTTTTGTCTGTAAGCATGCTACATAGTACATACTGGTGGTTCTCTCTCTCGTATTTTCTTATTTTGCTTCATGGTAGTGTTCTTATTTTTATTTTTTCATTTTGCTTCATGGTAGTTGAAGTCAAGCTTCAAGTCATTTATGTTTAATACAAGTGGAATAATGTATGGAAATCTTCAATATATCTAATGTCTGTTGAAAGAACTGGCTAAATTTGATAGGTTTTGCGCTCTGCTGTTCATAACTGAATTATCTGTGTAAATAACTAGCCTAAACTACCCTATCTAGGTTGATAATGGGCAGACTAAGTCTAACCTCTGAATAATTTAAGACCTTTTTTTTTTTCTGAATTTCTTTTTCATGGTTAATTCTATCTCCCAAGATATTATGTTTATTATTTTCTATCACCTGAACTGCACAATTAAGATCAATTCAAGAGTTTTGTAGATTAAGGTGATTAAGTTGCCCATCCTGCTAAACTTAATCCATTTTCATTTGTTCCTGTGAACTTCTAGAGAATCAATTAATGAGTGCTTCATGATCCTGTGGTTTAATGTAGTAAAAATGTTGACAACCATTTCCTTTATGTGTATAATGTGCATATGAGTTTATCTAAATGTCCTTTGGGTTCTTTTCTATTGTCAAATAGGTTAGTCTGTGATTTTGAGGTAGTTTCAACCAACTACGTACAAAATATTTAAGTTTAGCTTTTTCAATTGCCTTTTCAACTCAACCAACTCCCGATAAACATAATAAAGATCAAGTTGATGATTGGTAAAGTTTGAATCGGTTCTTGACCAAGCCATCCCTTTGTAAGTAGGCAAGATTTAGGGGTATATGCATAATTTTCCCAAATATCTATACTCAATACATGTCTTCTAAATTATATCCTTATTGTATTGAACTAGAGCATTAGATCACATTGGATACCAAATTTAATGTACTTTGGCAAGAGTAGTATTAATGTGGGTAAACTATTTGGAACATCTTTTGTTGCACTTGTTCATTTTGTGGGGTTTATAAAAGGGCAGGCATAGAGAAGCTTTTGGTTGTTGCATGATTTCAAGCCAGATAAATCGCCTCATTGTAATGTTGATGCTATGATCTTGTGCCTTACAAGATCCCTATTGATAAAAGCCTTGTTTATTGCTTAGGAATATCCTTTAATGTTAGCATCTTAAGCAGTCCTAAATAAATTGGTGTCTTTAAGAAAGTTATTATATATATATATATATATATATATTATATTTCTAGAGGGTTGTACCCAAATAATTGTTTCATGGGAGGTTGCACCCATTGCTTGTTTGAGAGATGTTGATTTGTTCTTGAGAGGTCTTGCTCTTGAGTTTAGACTATTCCTTTGGTTTTGTAGTTTTTATAAAAACTTGGCGAAAATGAATGCTATTAGAATTTTAGCAATAAACTAGTATGGTCACCTTCAACCTAAATTATTTTGCAATAAAACCCTAAATGTGCCACTTGTCCACCCAGCACCATCACACAATGGTTCGCTATCCCAACGCTGATGTGTGTGGGACGCTCACCTCTTGTTTGAGTGACCATCTCTTCAAATCGACACCCTTGTTGCTCGTTGTACTAGTGTTGTTGCTTACATAGGATTCTCACTAGCTCTCGGGCTCGTGGCTTAGCTCCTCCCTTGGTTATTTCAAGTGCATGTCTTGTCCTAGTATGGTTGCAACCCTAACTTCTTTTTCACTTATTTTCTCCCTTTCGGGTAATTTTTCCATTTCCCCGCTCCAAATTGTTGCCTCTTGTGTCCTTGTCCTCTTTGGGTAGCACATGTAGGTGGGATCTCCCTATGCTCAAACCCTAATTTAACTCTTCCTTCCCTCACATTGATTGCATGTATGGTTGTGTTTGATCTCCCAATTTAGATCTTTATCTCCACCTACTATCTTGATGCCTCTATAATATCTGTTGCTATAAACTCAGGGTAATAATGTAATTTGAAAAAAATGTTTGTTTGAACTTGATTTAGTTAGTGATTATGATTTCTATAGTGCGTAATTGATCCTGAATAAACCCATAAATTGAAATGGAAAAGAGAAATTTAGGTTGCCAAAACTACATTGGGAGCGTCGCGGGGCTGTGATGGACAACATTGCGTTATCATCTTCTTAGTTTGGGATAATGTTCTGAGGGAGTGTTGCTATGCTGGCTGGCGTCATTGAGGTGCTCAGCTCTCGGGTTAGAGGCATCTGGAATATTTTATTGGATGCGTTGAGAAGGTTCCTACCGTGACACCATACCAAAATGAGTGCTTTATATATAAAATATCTCAAATCATTTTTCACTCACCATGCCAACCACCTTACTGGAGAAGGAAAGGAAGAGGAGAGGAGAAGGAGAGAGGCAAGGGGGAGAAGGATTCAGAGGCCAAGAAGTTGTAATCATCTATCAGGCTAGTTAGGGATTTCATAGAGCATGAGGTAGACTTCTAAACTCTTATTTCTAATTTTAATTTCTGTAATTCTATAAAAATATATGATTAAAAATATGTTTTTCTAGAGTTTTATATTAATTTCACTATGTAACTTTTAGTATAATGCTTCATTATGAATATTTTAGCTAAAAGATGTTGAATTTTTATTGGTTAGTTTTCTCTATACTGAATTATGTGAGTATTGAACAAATAAGGCATTTTTTGGTTTTTGAAATAGTTATATAAAAGGTTGAATACTCTGTTCTGAATATTCCTATGAAGTTATTATTAGAATGAAGAAAGTTAGTGGGTATGTTTTTATGTGCGCAATGTGAATTACTGTATGCAATTCTTGCACTTTATGCATCACCATCATCGTCATATTTACATGCGATTTCATTTAAATTGCATAACTCTTTGCATGACGTTGAAAGAGCTTTAAATTCTGTGATGTGATATGTGCATTATTTGAAATAATACAAGCGCTGTATATATTATGTTATGGCTCGATCTATCTTGTGTGGATGTGAGAGGGATTCTGACCCTACTTGTTGAAAGCAAGTAAGGGAGGTCATTCTATTTTTTTTCTGGCACCACTTTCTATATGCAAGTGTGGGAGATTAAAGAGAGTTAGAAGTAGAAGCGGAGTTATAAGCATGCATTGGGAGATACGCATCACACTCATGCATTGCATAATATGATAATTCAATGCATAAACTATAAATACTATTTTGAATTGGTTCTGGAAGATTTTGAAGTTTCTGAATGAATTATGATAAAATAAAAAAGTTAAGTATACGTGAAACTCTGATAATTAGTGTCGTCTAACATCTCTGATATTTTTATGAAAGTGAACTATAAAAGTTCAAGTGATGTTCATGAAACTAGGTGCACTTTAATGTTATTAATGTATTATGCTATGCTAATACATTTTCTATACTGTAATGATTTATTAAAATTTTAAATAGAGTTATCAATATTTTAATTGGATATTCATATCTGTGATGAGTTTGTGATAGAAGTATGTTGAGCTGGTTGTGCTCTCTCTATGATATTTGACTAGTGGACTCATGCATAAATTGATGTGCAAGTGAATACATCAATCAGCATACAAATAACAACAGGAGATATACTACAAGTATGATGAACCCCCTGCATACATAAATACTCACACGACATGCTACTTGCAAGGAAAAGGTGGTCGATCCGTGAGGAGTGTAAGCACTTACAAGTGGTTGTAGGATACTTTACGTATGAGTAACCTACTACCTATAAGTCATAATGCAATAGTGGACCTAAAATTGAATGAATTTGAATTCAAATGCGCAGTAGTGGACTTGAATTAAACTCAATTAACTTAACCAAAACTTGGACAAATGCAAAAAACTTGGACTTTAACAAATCATATGAAATCAAGCCTAAACCAAGATGCAATAAGCCAAGCTTGATTACAAATAACAAGACATTTCCAAGCAAGAACTCATACAGAGTGTTGAATGAATTCTCAAGGTATACAAATATTGAATGATAGAATTAAATGGCTTGAAACATTCAAGCAAGATTAACTTATAAATGAGGACAAGTGATATCCATATTGTCATACAAGCAAATTCAACTGCCCCTGTAAACAAAGAGATTTGGTTTGCATAGGGAAATCAACAATAAGTGTGGGGCATTTTATTCATTACAAATATAGGAGTGCAAACAATATATTACAAGCGACATCAAAGGAGCTACAAGGAATGCAATGTCATGTCTCTTATCGACAACAATTCAATTTCAAGAAGATATAATAAGGAAGGAGATCAAATGCTAATGAGCAAATAAAAGACTTGTATGTAATTAAGAATAAATGCAAGAGCAACGGGCATATCAATAACAACATACTCAATGAAATATGCATGAATTATAACGAGGATTATGCAGTGATATCTGCAAGCAAAGCAAATGAGAGGTAGGAGAAGTGGATCCTTTGCTATCAATGCAAACTAACGTGTAAATGAGCACATAACAGTTTACTTTCAAATGAGAAGGATAGATAACCTATAAGAGACTCACACCATAATCAACATGTTAATTGCAACAGGAAAGATTCGACATGAGGTGGAAGTAATAATGTGATATAGCTAGATGTATCCAAATGAATGTTAACATCGGCATGCAAGTGAATGCACTAAACTTTCTACAAATGATGACAGTAGACATGGGGCAACTACGATAAATATCCAGCAAATGCTAGGGAGATAAAGCGCTTGAAGGCAAAAGGTAGAATATCATAGCAAAAGTAAATACTTACGGGTCCTTGTAAAAAGACCTGACATATGCACCATATGCCATCTACAAGCAAATGTCTATAACAACTACAAGCTCCCACAAGCCACTATAGGATACCCTAAATATATAAATTTAATATAAATAATTGTTTTATGTTATATATTTAAGCATAATTTACATATATAAATTATATATAAAATTTTCAAAACAATATAACAAACTGTTAGTTCGGGAAAATGACCACGGATTTCGGAAGCATAATGCATCAGTAAGAATGCAATATTTAAGATTGAAATGTTTGATCCTTTATTTAAAGCCAACAATAGAAAATAATGATGATGGCATAACCTAGGAGTTGCCTATCGATCTCAATATGAGTTCTGGGAAGAGAAAGCTAGATCAAATCAAGATGGAATGAATCCCAATTCAACCAAGTTTCGAACATTGAGTTGGATAAGATTATTGAAGTTTGCAAGTTTCTTGATGAACAATGGTTGTGCATCCAACATTACCTTATACGTACAAATATTGAAGTATTTCGACAAACACAGACTTCTACGAGCCATCGTAGAAGACCCGTCGAATACTCCAAGAATGCCCCCGCACATGCATCTTAGTTTGTATACACATAGATACACAAATAGGTACGTGTAATCATAGACCTCCATGGGCTCCGATGAGCGTACTATTAGTATACACGTGATGTCTAGGGATGCTGCGCAGGTTAATAAGTGAATTCAAGTTTGAATCTGACCCTTCTATGCAGATCAATAGGAGTTGACAGAGTTCGAACAATCAAACAAATATACAGTTGCAGCAACTGGCATATTTGCCTTAATACATTCATATTAGACCTTCAAAGCTTATAATAGTAAAATTTCAACAAAAAAGGCATAAAGCTTATGAAATCCGATCTCCTATTGTTAATTTAATAGGGTCGACAAGGTTTAACACAAAAACATAAATGATCTCATACACCCCAATGATGGTCGTGTTGAATGCAGATCTCAACTGGAGGGGTTAACTCCAAATATTTCAAATTCCACCCAAATACCAAAAATCTATAATCCAAAAAATCATCCAAATCCATATATTTAAAATTAAATTCAATAACTATCAAACACTTAAAAAACAAACCCATCCACTCTCCGTAACAGTTTGCCGAGGTGGACAAATTAAAATTTACTTCAGCTCACATAGAGCTAATGCCTAGTCGAAAATATCACTAGGATTCATTCTCAAATAATCTTTTTCCATTAAGGACGTGGTATGTGTCCTCTGACCGTCGGTTTTGCCGTCAAATGACACCGCAGGATAAACAATTATAACCCAGGCCCCTCTGAACCAGGTGGTTTTGCCGCCAAATGACATCACGAGATAACAGTTATGATCAGAGCCAATACGTTCCTTAGTGATATCAAATCCTTGAGATATTAATCAATAGGATATAATTGATAGGACACAAAGTCATCTGTTAGCTAAGGTGGATTCAAATTTGTCCCCTTAGACAAACACCCACCCCAGGTCTACAAGGTCCCTTTGGACGAAGCAACCCATGACTGCCGACAATGATCCTTCTATCAGGTTGGGTCAACTACCTCCTCTGACTAAGTAGACCAGGGTCCACGATGGCCCGGGACGATGGAATCATGGGATCTTGATCGGTTCTATCATCCATTCCCCCACCATCCGCTTTAAGTGCAAGATGGTGAAATTTTTCATTTTAAATATCAAACCTTGAACATTCAGATTCCAAATTCCATGCTCATATTGCTACTATATGCCAGATAACACGTATTCTCTACGTATCTGATTGACGACTAGCCTTAATCGAAAGTTCTCTCTTGTTATCGAAAGGGGTAATTAACTGTAGGTGCTTGCGCCTATAAGAAAGCAGAACTCGGATCATAAAGTCCTTGCAAAATGAGGGCGAAATGTCTGGGTAGTGTCTTATCTACAAACCCATCTACCTTCCCAAAATTTACCCCGGAACTTAATTCTGTTAAAACTCTCCCGAAGAAGAAAAAGAAACATCGGGCGGAGGCCGGTGCTGAATATTCGGAGCCCACATCTATTAACCTGTGATGAAGTGAGGTAGACTCAAATATACTTAGTCTACTGATTTCAAGAAATATCCCAAATATGATTTAAATTAGAAAACAGAGAACTTGGTTTTGGTTATTCTTGAACCACTAATTTTTAGATCAACTGGCTGTTTCAATTATTGGAAACAAGAAATTTCTTTTTAGGCAGATTCCAATGCTAGTCTTCTCAAAAATTGAATTACAGCCAGTCGAATTCAATGCAAACTGCTATTCAAACAGCCGTATGTCTTTGCTGGTTTGATCCCTTTGTGGAGCAGCAACTAAATTCAATGCAAGAGGTCTAGGAAGAAAGTAGGATGCTCTTGAGGGCTCGAGTCTGGCCTCGAACAAACCTCAACAACATCTCGGTGGCTTTTTCAGAATTCGCCGGTTTTGAAACTCTTCGGAAGGGAAGACTGACAGTCACTAGTGTAGGTTAGGAAACCTAGCAACAAATTGTGGCAAAAAATTAGGCTCCACTATGGCTCCCTCTCTTCCTCACCTTGCCTATACTAAGGGGAATTCCACCCCATGGGTAGGAAAATCCTTCCCAAATAGGACAAATCTGAAATCTAACCTCCGGGCAAAAAAAAAAAAAACCCTTCCTAATGTGATAAGAGGGTATTTATAGAAACCCGTATATACTGAACTACCCCTAATAAAATAATAAGAGAGAAGTATATTCTAAGTAATTCTTTTAAATAGAAATGACCCTCATTTTTTTATATGTATCATTCCATTAACAAACCAGCATATCTTGTTCAGCTTCCAATAATTGGCGCTCTCTTTTGCATTTTGAATTGTGTACAAATTACAGGAGTTCATGGTGTACTACTATTGTCAAAGTGATTTGCCTTTTCATACTTTCAACTTTTAACTGTCACTGTTACAAGCATACTTTCGTTATCTGAAGTTAATTTTTTTTATGATTCCATTGCAGATTGTTGTTTGGAGGTTTCTCCAACGATCAGAAGGTTATGATGTGCTGGCCACAAAAAATATATTGCTCTTCCTTATATTCCTTCAGTATATTCCCAGATTTATCAGAATTTTTCCTTTGACATCAGAGCTTAAACGAACTACTGGTGTGTTCGCTGAAACTGCTTGGGCTGGCGCTGCATACTACCTATTGTGGTTTCTACTTGCTAGTCATGTAAGGACTGTCTCTCTTTTGCATTCTCATCTACTTTAAATTGATCCTCTTTGTTGCACAATTACTGAGAAGCAAAATTGGAGATATTGTACCGTATATTCGTCAAAGTTTGTACAAAATGCATAGAAGTTACTCCAATTTGATTGCACTTTGTTGCATATGACACTTATTTTCTAGTGAGAATAATGAGAGACCTACGCCTACCTGTTTGAACAAAACCAAATGTTGTATTACTCTAGGTTCTTATACCTCAGGAAGAGGATATATTTTACCAATATAACGTACCACTTTTCAACTAAAATTGCTGGATGTTGACTATTCCACACTTTGGTAGTAGGCTAGATTCTAGATTTAGTGTACTAAGCATGTTGAGATTGTGAAAAATGTGTGCCCAGGAGGATTGATGATCATAAGAGTGGGAAAAATGAATTGTAAGTAGAACATTTGATAAATAGAAAACAAGAGATTTATATGGTTCAGCAGGATCATTTATTTCCATAGCTGCACATAGATATAAATGTCCACAAGTATACAGACATGAAAATATAAATATTTGCTCACCCAATTTTATTTTATTTTTATAATTTCATCTCACTAGTATTCTTTCCCCCTCTCTTTTATTCCATCTCTAAATCAGCATAATTCCTACACTAACTATGCTCTCACTGAATATTCTGAAAGTGACATGTCGGGCTACCTCGGTAAAAACTAATCCTATTGTGATCGCCTTTTATAAGGCTTCCAGCTTCCAACTATTATTTCTTACCCTTTAATGATTATTTTTTACCACTCAATTGAGAAATCCCTATCTGACAGTAACCAAGGTAACTTTCAACCTTCGACATGCCACTGACCACCTCTTTGGCTCCAACTTATGTACTTGGATGAATATAGGAGAAGAATGAGTGATGCTCTTAAGTACTCATTGCCAACTATCCAACTGAGAAATCTCTTTATATGATACCGAGGCAACTATCATCCTTTGATCACTTTATTAACATCAGCCTCTATAATTGGTTGAAGAAAGGAGAAAAACGAGTGATGTCCTTCAACACATTCAACCAATATCCCTATATAATACTTAGAAGTGGTAAGTAATGAACAAAAAGAGGTTATGATAGAGAATTAAATGAAGCAATAATATGCAACATGCTTTAAGAGATTTTGAAGAGGTTTTAGGAATACATGAAAAACACATATAATCAATATATGTAGTAAGTTTTGACCTTACCGTTAAATGTTGTGAGGAAATTATCTCTACATCTCAACAGTTGAATTGTTGTTGAGCCGTTTAAAGTAATATGACGTTTTTTATATTACTTGGATAAAATTATGCTTTACTCTGAACAAGGAATTGATTCTCAAAAAATTGTTAGGCAAGATCTGTCATATAATTTTTACTTACTTTTTGATTTTATTATCCTCAGATAGTGGGTGCATTTTGGTATCTGTTATCTGTTGAACGTCAGGATGATTGTTGGCATCTTGCTTGTTCAAAGTATAATGGATGCCTCAGGGATTTCTTGTATTGCAGTGATCATCATCTTGATGGTTTTGATCAATGGTCCAATGTCAGCAGTGCAGTTCTTAAGAAACAATGCTCTGTGGATGTTGATAATCCGCAATTTAATTTTGGCATCTACACTCAGGCTGTAACTTCTGGAATCATTACATCAAATAAGTTCGTCTCCAAATTTTGTTATTGTTTATGGTTTGGTTTACAAAACCTGAGGTAAGCCTTACTTCAACTCAAAAGATTACTTTCTTGACAACTTTGTTTAGTTCTTTTAGTATCTAGCTATATTATGTAGCCTTCAGTAGATATGTTTCCTCAAAATATAGAAGAGCGAATTTTACATTTACTTTGATAAATATGAAACCCAAAAAAGATTCAGATCAGAATATGTTCACTTAATTCTTCTGTTATAGCATTTTTTTTGTATCTATGCCAGCATTTAGAGCTTTTTACCTTACCCTGTTCACTTTTAGATCAAATTCCATGCACACAACCACACTAGTTCCTCCAAGCTTCAGATAACTTCTAGAAATAGAAATGAGAATATTCGATGAATGGGGTATTGAGTGCGGGAGATTGATTTGATAACGTGAATAGGAAATTTTAATTTTTATATTTAAAAAAAAAATAAAATTTTTATATACTAGAAATTATGTTTACAAAAATTCATGAAGTATTTAAGACACGAGTGTCGAACGTGTCCAATTCATATTTAATATTTTTTATGCAGACGTGTCGAAGGCGTGTCAGATGTATGTTATGTTGAAAGCATGTCAGACTCTGCACGCCTTTTTGAGGAGAAGTGTCAGTACATTTAGGAGAAATCTTATAATAAAGTTTCAAGAAAAGGGCTTTGGAGAGTTTTAGAAAAGAAAAGGGTTATAATGCTTAAATTTAAGTCATTAAGGATATGTATGCAGAAGCTGTTATGTGTGTTCAAACACAAGTTGGTTTGATCAAGTATTGTCATAGTTCAGTTGGATTACTTCAAGAATCAACTTTAAGCCCATATCTTTTTGCTTTAGTCGTGGATGTTCTTACTAGATATTTGCAAGAGGATGTATCCTAGTGTATGCATTTTGCTAATGATATTCTTCTTGTTGATAAGACTAGAGAGGGAGTTGAAGGTAAACTTGAATTATGAAGGTCAATCTTAGAGCATAAAGGTTTTCGTTTGATTAGATATAAAATAAAATACATGAGTGTAATTTTAGTAGTAATAGAACTACTGGGGGATTGTGACTTTAGGGCAATCAAATCATTAATAAGAGTACACATTTTCTATAACTTGGATCTATTATTCAAAATGATGGTGAAATAGATGGAGATATTATTAGTAGAATTCAAGTTGGATGGTTAAAGCGGAGGAATGCATTGGGTCTATTGTGTGATAGAATGTATCCCTCAAACTTAAGGGAAAATTCTATATGATGGTGGTGAGAACTGCAATATTTTATGGCGTTGAATGTTGGACATTAAAAGAGAAGCATAAAATCAAGTTAAGTGTTGTAGAGATGAGCATGCTTAGTTGGATGAGTGGCTTCACTCTTAGAGATAGAATACAAAACAAGTATATACATGAAAATGTTGGAGTAGCTCCAGTGGCATATTAGATTAGAGAGAGTCGCTTTAGATGGTTTGGTCATATAAAATGTCGGCCTTCTGATGACCCAATTAGGAGAGTAGATGTATTAGGTTTGACCTATGTTAAGAAAGTTATAGATAAACCTAAAAAGATTTGTTAGAAAATATTAGAAATGTTTTTTTCTTACTAGGTTTAAATGATAATTTGACTAGTAGTATGACACAATGGAGAAAAATGATTCATGTAACCGACCCTATCTAGTGGGATAAAGGCTTGATGTTGTTGTTGTAGATCTTGAAAAACTTGTCACCTGAAAATTACAACCTTAGGGAATCTTATACCATAATACTGATTTTTGTTCATGAAATTTGAAATTTATTTTGTGGCACGGATTTCCTTATGTCTTCACCTATGTGGCAGTTGAGCAAATTCATTACCTGAATTGTGCAATGTTTTTGCAAATTCTTCTTCTGAATTCGTCATCTGAATCAATAATTTTGGTACTTGTCATCTGAATATGTGGGATGCATGTAATGTTTCAGAGGGCAATTTCAAGTTCATTTGCTTAAACTCCTATGCGGAATATGTCCAAATTTTATGCATTATGACATGGTTATTCTTATTTGGAGGGATTAACAACTACATGCAGAGCACTAATGTTACGGTTCTCCTTGAACCGACCAAACCAGCCCAGGTGGGCCGGTTCACTTCTATAAGAGGCGGGCTAAGCCACCTCCTTAGAAATTGACGCCCAAGCATGTGCCCCCCCAGCCACCCCCCCCCCCGCCCCCCCCGCCCCCCCCCCCCCCCGGGCGGCAAATAGAGAGAGGGTAGGGGCGGCTAAAGCATATGGAGGTTATTTTGAATTTGGTTTATTTTAGGAAGCTTTTATTAGGAAGATATGTATTTAAAGAGAATGAGAGGTTAGGGTTAGGGTATGCTTGATTATTATTTCTCTTGGAGTTCTCTTTGGTGACTTGGGCTCTAGACTCATCTTCTAGAGATTGGGAGAGAATGATCTTCCTCTCGAATTGAGGATCAATTGTATCTTTGCTTTGTGTTTGCTTTGATTTGATTCCTATAATACAATGTACTGTTTTGGATTGTTTTCACCGAAGTTCTTCAGTTTTTCTCTCTGTTTTTACTAATTAATGTTAGGTTTGCTTGCGAACTCAAGTATTTCCTATCAACTAACTTGCCAGTTGCTTGCTTGATATTGCTAATTATGTATTTTCTGCTGTCCGCAGTACCCTTGGCCAAGGTCTCACAACGAGTATTTATCCTGGGGAGGTTGTTTTCTCCATTGCTCTTTCTATACTTGGACTCATTCTCTTTGCCCTTCTAATTGGGAACATGCAGGTAAACTAGATGCTCTACTTTAGTTTTGAAATATTGGGCATGCTGAGATTTGGGTGGTAGGGAGGTTTTACATGGTTTTAACATAATTTTTACTATCCTACAATCCTGCGTTGACAAATTTTGATTTATGGTGCCTTATCAAGAGTATTTTTGGCTAAGTTCCTTAATTATTATTATTTTTATTAATATTGTTAGCATGATATGTGACCAATCCAGTAATTTTGTTTTTAAAATATGTGTAGACATTTATTTTCATTTTGTTTGTTTTTAATAACTGAGATGTGATAGCTAATCCAGTTAAGATATCGCATTTGACTTGTTAATGTCTAGAAATTTAATTTTAAATTAGATGATTCACTCGTATGAAAATTTCAGACTTATCTTCAGTCACTGACCATAAGACTGGAAGAGATGAGAGTGAAAAGGCGCGACTCAGAGCAGTGGATGCATCATAGATTACTGCCACAGGAACTCAGGGAACGTGTTAGGCGCTATGATCAATATAAGTGGCTGGAAACGAGAGGTGTTGATGAAGAGAACTTGGTCCAGAGCCTTCCCAAGGATCTTAGGAGGGATATCAAACGCCATCTCTGTTTAGCTTTGGTGAGAAGGGTAAGTCATCTTTCAACATTGCTTAATGATGATTGTCTGAAACTGATTTGTTGTCTTAAAAAGTATAAAAATATATAACAAAGAAATTTATTACCTTGGATGCTGCGGTGGAACTCAAACAGGAAAGAAGTTAGCTACCAAAAATGTGTTTTAAAGAGTAAAGAGAAGCAAATTGTAACTTTAAAGATGATCCAAGTTTGATGTCACAGTAAAATGGTTAGTTATATTAATAAATTATCAGATAATTTCTAACTGTCAAGAACTTGATCATACCAAATAATGGGTATCGGTGGTATGATGAGTTATTAAATTAAGAAAATAAAGTTCTACTATTGTGTTTTATTGCTATCAAAAAGAAAAAAAAACTTCCTTGTATAAGAGTTTATCTTGAACTTGCTGAGGGGATGAACCGTCGAAGGTACTAATAATTCAAAAAAATCATGAAGCAGATATGCATGCCATATTAATGGAAAAACTTTGTATCAGAATACGCCAACTTTTTTTTCCCCAATATCAACACTTCTTGTATTCAACAATCAAACCTGCTCTTATCCCTCCAGGTTCCTTTGTTTGAAAACATGGATGAGCGATTACTAGATGCCATATGTGAACGGCTGAAACCAAGCCTGTACACTGAGAGCATCTATGTTGTCAGAGAAGGAGATCCAGTTGATGAAATGCTCTTCATCATTCGCGGCCGACTCGAGAGCATCACCACTGACGGTGGCAGAAGTGGTTTCTTCAACAGAAGTATTCTCAAGGAAGGAGATTTCTGTGGCGAGGAGCTGTTGACCTGGGCTTTAGATCCAAAAGCTGGAGCCAATCTCCCTTCTTCCACAAGAACAGTGAAAGCCTTAACTGAAGTAGAAGCTTTTGCATTAACAGCTGATGAATTGAAATTTGTTGCAAGTCAGTTCAGACGTTTACATAGCAGACAAGTTCAGCACACTTTCCGCTTCTATTCGCAGCAATGGAGGACATGGGCGGCTTGCTTCATACAAGCAACATGGAGGCGTTATTGTAAGAGGAAAGCTGCAGAGATTCGGCTGAGGGAAGAAGATGGAAAAGCGGTTGATCAGGAAGGTGTTTCTTCAAGTCTTGCAGCTACAATATATGTTTCTCGGTTTGCAACCAATGCTCTAAAAGGAGTGCAAAAGTTTAGAAATAAGAGAGTTGGGGAGTTGGTTAAACCGACTAAGCCTTCTGAACCAGATTTTTCAGTAGCGGACTAATTTATATGGAAACTGTTGGAGCTATTTATCATCTTCAAGGGCAGTGCCTTTGATCTGGGGTTCATATGGTCCTGGAAAATTTTCTTGGTAATGCAGCTCCCAATTTCTTAATCATAAGTTCCTTTTTTTTAGGCAGCCAACTTTAGGTTTCGTTTGGGATAACTTTCTTACTGCTTTAAGAAACTGTTTTTTAGTAAAAAAAATTATTAAAAATAGGAAAAAAGCAATGGTCTAAAACGATTCCAAACGAGACCTTAATCTAATGATTATAAGCTTGAGGGCTATGCTCTTAAGCAACACAAGCTCATCGATCCAAGACCTTGTGTGTACGAATATGTGTATGAGTTTACAATTAAATTTGTTCAAATTTTTTCCCTTTTTTTTTTTGGCTCCTTTCTAACTTGCCTGCATGGCCATGATGAACTCATTTGAAGTGTAATAAGGAGTCGAAGATCAAAGAATATGTATGAGTTAATCTGCTTATTAGTTTGGAATTGCTTTATAAATTTTAGCGTTGAAGTTAGAAAATTTTTTTAATGGGACCCATCATATATCAGTTTATTAATTTTGTTATCGCTCCTAAATTTGCTCTTGAATCTTAGGCAGTATTGATTTGTGCTGGTTTGATTCGATATATACACACCAAAGTCAAGCTTAGACAAGAGGATTCTCAACCAAGAAAAAAAATAAAAAATAAAAAAAATGAAAAAAACCTCACAAATGGAAAAATAAAACCAATAAGAAATAAACATTCCAACAGAACATGAATCTAGAAAATTAAAGGCAACAGTGGCTCGTTGCAACAAGGAGACAATAAGGCTCAAATCAAGCATTGTTGGCTTCCTATTTTTCAATGTTTAAACTTTTTTTTTTTAAATATATTTTATATTTTGAAGAAATTTTGCAGCATAAAATTAAAAATAAGAAAACAAAATTTATGAGTTGCGACTATTCTCTGGATGTTGGCGTGAACCACATTTAGGGTCATGATGCAGATAAAATTTCTGTAGTTATAATTTAAGTTTTTCATGAAAGTCAGCGCATCGATTGGAATAAAAATTAATAAATTATTATCCATTGAATGCTTGAATTTGATTATAGAGGCTTCGTTGGCCTTTAAAAATATCAAATTAAGTAAAAAAATGTTGAAGATGATATTGGGAATGCCAAAAATATTTGAATATGCTCATTTGGACCCAAAATTGGGCTTGGACCCAGTTGAGCCTATCTAGTCACCAGGAAGGCTGGCTAACCACTGTTGATAATTAACGGTGCTAACCCACTCCTCTTAGCGTGGCGCCTCCTTTAGGAGATGCCTCAAGAGGTGTCGTTTGCAGGGCAAATTATTGCATCCGGTCACCGGACGTGGAGATAGGTTCGAATATTAATAAAATATTATTTTAAATTAAGCGCAGGTAAAGCGCAGCCAAAAGCGCAGTCAAAAGCGCAGGAAAGCGCAAGTAAAGAGCACCTAAAGCGCAACTAAAGCGCAGTCAAAAGCGCAGGTGACGTGACAAGTTTTTATTGGATATCCGAATCTATTCTCTGCGCCTGGTGACCGGATGCAATAATTTGCCAGTTTGCAGACTTAAAAAGAGGCATCATTTTTTTTTTAGTTTTTTTTTTCTTCATTCTCTTTTTTTTTTTCATTCTCCTTTGTTTTTTTTTTTAAATTTTTTTTTTAAAAGAATATTTTCTATGTTGTTCACTTCTCTCTTTTCTTTTTGTTTTATTTTTTTAACTTCTACTTCTCTTCCTTCAAATATAAAGGCCCCCTTGATTGGGGAGAAAAAGTTTATCATTCTCTCATTTACAGTTCTTTCTCTTAAGAGTGGCTTTCCGCTATTTTATATAGGCAATGTATAATTCCTCATTTGAATGCTCTAATAAAATAAGTTATAAAGAGATTGTGTATATCCCCCTTTTTAAGCTTTGGTGCTCGTCCGTCAAGGGTAATGAATTATTCTTAGAGTTATAGGAATAAAGCAGTCTTTAAATTTTATGTTTGTAGATTCTAGTTCCATTTTCTCAGGAGCATAGACCCTATTTTGTATAAATTGTGCATTATCCATCTTCACAGGTTCTAGTAAAATACTTTGATGATTAAGTAGTGTGCATCCCATTTTAAACTTTCGTGTTTTTTCTATCAGGAGAATTAAAAACCCTATAAGCAAAATTATGAGTGACACCCAAGATTTTTGATCTCTGTGGTGGAGAAACCTAAGATTTTTGGAATACCCCTCGATCATATATTATTTGCCCAACATTTGAGTGCCCTAAGGATGTCATAATTCAATGATATTAGGCTTCTTAGAGTCTTCTTGTTGAGTTGCTTGATTTGACTATAAGCATGCAAGATTTAGAGAATGTTTAGTCCCTCAATTGATGTATAGGAGCTTTCAAGTATGCTTCTAGTGCTTAATTTGGTTCCTTTGGACTTACATTTGATTATTTGTGGTTTCGATGAGTTGGCTCATCGAGATGTTTTGTTTGATTATAAGTTCATTGAAATCAAGGTATCATTTTAGCAGGTAGCTTGTGATTCATAGAAAATGAGTTTGCTCTTAAGGGGGACCCACTTAGAGAACTTGCTTATGATCTGAGAACCATTTGCCTCGAGTATGTATGGAAATTACCTTGAGTAATCAACATGTACTTGCACGAACTGACAAAGGAGCTTACCCTCTGTAGGTGATTTGAGGATTCCTTACCAAGCTAGCAGTCTAACAGCCCAGTATTCGCCACATAACTGAGCCACAACCTCAGTCACTTACTAACCCATAAAGCAACCTCAGGTGTTCGCTCTCTCCTAAAGCCACCATCATCACCAAACATATCTATAGAAAAGTACCCACTCCTTGGGACCCTCTGCCTACTTCATCGTGATCATTAAATTAGGATTTCTCCATCCCCACAATGACATCTCACTTGTCTTTTATCCTCATGGCAATTCGAGCTATCTTACACAAGTCACCAACCACATTAACACGTAGGTCCCCTCATCTTAACACTCGATCATATACTTACCCAGGCCTAACAGCAACACCGAGCTTGCCCAAATATAACTCGTTAGAATTCCTTAGATCTCACCTACTTCCAGCCAACTGGAATATGACACGTGTCTAGGGGGATAAATAGCATTGTATGGGTGTTCTATGTAATATCATACTTTTATCCTTTTTGTATAGTTTTTCTTATAGTTCTTAGATTCCTATAAATAAAGGCTTATTAAAATCTGGAAGCCCAACTTAATATTTATATGATTACAAATATTATTGGTTTGATTGTATACTTGTTTATGCTTTATATACATTACATATTTATTTTGTGTTATTAATCATTTTAGGTACAACATACATTGATATAGATTAAATAATCAGACTCAAGATATTGAAGTGTTAATATCTAAGTTAGTTTGTAATAATAGAGTTTGTACTTCGTTTTCTGTTCTTGAGTCCTATATGTAATTAGGTACATTTTGGCAAAACAATTGAGCACACACTCATTAGAGAGATGAAAATTGAATTTTGAAAAATTTTATATTGAATTGTACTATATGATCTGTTAAATTAAAAATTAATTCAAGTATTTAATTACATTATATAATTTAAATTTAGTTATAACTAATCATATTGTACGACCTTTGATCGTACAAGACGATAAGCTATTTTGATAAACCTGTTGTCGAATCTTTGTTATCAAAATTAGGCAAATTTAAATTGATTTTACTATATAAATGATTTCTTACTGTATGAAAATTAATGAATATTGCCTAATTTTGTATTGCAGATTAAGGAATTAAATCAGGATCAGATAGATCCTAAATAATGATCATATTATACGATTCATATCATATAGACCGATTAAATAGAGAGTTCACTTGCCAAACCTTAGTTCATCTTGTATAATACTCGCTTCAATATAAATAATCATTTTGTATGAATGTATATCGTTCATTATAATTTGTGATGGGAATTGAATTAATCTGATAATACAATCTAGTATTATACTATATGATTAGAAGCTTTAAATTCAAATTTAAATTTTTATTTAAATATCCCACTTCAATTTTTTCACATAAGACTTGAGGGTCTATATTGAGTACTCAAGGATATTTTTTTTTTCGGAGAGAGCTTTATAGAATGAGAGTCTCTATGATTTTAAGAGGGTGTCCAAACCACTTAGGAAAGGGAGAGGAGGTGAGGTTGAGGGAGAGTTCTCCTTGAGGGTCTCATGGTTTGTGAGGAGTCACACAGTTCTTCATGTCAACCTGCACCTTGAGTCATTTGTGTTGTGGTTGTGGAACTCTTGCAGAAGAGCTTGGTGAAAAATTCTTTGGGCAAAAGACTTACTAGCTGAGGAGGCTAAGGAATGACATCTCCACCATCATGAGGAGTAAGAGGGAGCACCATCTTTGCCATTGTGAGGAACAAAAGGAGAGATTGGCATCTCTGCCATGCAAGGAGCAGAAGGAGAGATTAAAATCTCCATCATGTGATAAAATAAAAATTAGTCATTAAAATTTATATTTATTATGTTATTTATAGTTGTAATCATTATATTTTATGTAGAAAAATAGTTAAAATTTGTGAAAATTCAACCAGAATTGTAACGTCACAAAAATAATACTGTAGCACTAGAATTTATTTCAATGTCGCAGATCTATACCTTCACACCTTATGCTGGAAAGCTTAGTGTCAAAGCATCATTACCAGGGATCATCGTAGCACCAAATCAAAGCACTATAGTGCCAAATTTCCTAGCACTATCATGGGAGTTAGATGGATCAGCTAATCAAAGTAATAAGTGGTGATTCGATAGATTAATTCAGTAGTGCACATTGCCACACTGCAAGTGCCACAATGATCATTCAATTAATTTATAAAACTATAAATAGTAGCCTTAGACTTCTTATGAAAGGTTGGCACATTGTGGAGCCATTTGGTGTGAGTATTTATGAGTATAAGGGCTAACCTGGAGAGAGTGCAGCTTGTATTCTTATATCTGGAGTCTTGTGTTGGAGTGGAGCAAAGTGAAGAAGTGCAAGGGGTTGTAATTCTACTTCAGGGTTATCATATGACTGTTAGTTTGTAACTTGTTAATTATTCAATCAAATAAAATATTTGTTATGTTTGCTATATGTAACAACGCCTCTATGTCTAGCTTAAATTGTTCTTAAAATCTATGATGATTTGAACGGAATGTATTGTTTATAGTATGTGTAATATTTAATGTATCCATACTATTTTTAACTTTTTAGAGCTCCAATTGGTTTATGTATAAAAAAATTAAAAAACTTAGTGTCATCCGGAATATTGATGGAGGAATATAAGAATAATTATGGAACTTAAAATGTAGTATGTCCATGATATAGTTAAATGGTGGTTAGGATTATGGATCTTAAGGAGATAAAAAATAATTATAGTTAGTGAGGATTCTATCTTATGCTCGAAAAGCTCCACAAAGATAAGGAGCACAATTGCTCTGATTCACATCAACAATAAGAAGTAAATCTCTTTAAATCAATCATGTTCTTTAGAAAAATCATATGCTCATAATTTTTACAAATTTTTGAATTTCATGTTTGCAATTTGAATCTCTTTACTTTTTACCCGCATAACCATTTTTCAAAAAATCAACTATATAATTTTAATAATTTAGTAGATAGTAGTAAAGTGAACGTTAGATATTTCTAATTTATTTCTCATGGGATCGATACTCTTTTCATCAATATAAAAATTGATACGACATGTGAATTTGCATTAAAATTGGACTTACACCATAGACAAATTAAACTTCAATTAGAAAATTGAGTAGTGTGTGTAAGATAAAGAATGATACTACTGCACTTGTATAAGATAATAGTAGCTGTAGTAGTGTATAAAAGAACCTATCAAGTTTTCAACATTGTTTTTGGGGATACAAACTAGTTAAATTATTATCCAATTTTTTATTTTATATTGTTGAAATAATTGTTAGTTTAATCTAATGTTCTTTTTAATTTGTATTTGCTTAAATTTTTTACTTGCTTAGTGTTTCTTTGATATCTAATTGGCTTTTAATGTTCAGTGTTTTACATTTTTTTATTGTGTTGTTATTGCATGCGTAGTATTCAATAATCAATATAATTGTTGTATGATATTGAAATTAAAATAAAAACTTTAAGAAAACTCTCATTTTGTGGGAACACCTATTAAAGATCATAATTTACACATTAGTTTCCTAAAATTTGTGTAGCATTTAAACACAATGGTGGTAGTGAAAATATTGTTAGATTTTCACTTAGGGATAAAGTTAAATTAGTGTTAAATTTATTTCCCCCAAGCTAAATAACAACGTGGAATATTTTTTCCCATAAATTTTTTGCAAAATATTTTCCACCATCTAAAACTGACTAACCTAGAAATGACTTCACTTCTTTTACCCAGTTAGATGGCAAGTCTATTTATGAATTTATATGCGAAATATTTAAAGAACTTGTTAGAAAATATCCTCATCATGATATTCCTAATTGGTTAATTATCCAAAATTTTTATAATGGCACCTTAGATCAATTATTGATGCCGCTGCTAGTGGTTCTCGGATGTCAAAGTCTTTTGACAAGGCTTATGCTTTGATTGAGGAGATGATTACTAATAAATTTTAATAGCATCCAAAATAATAAATCATAAAAAAGTGGGTAGCATTTATGAATTTGATGCATTATCAATTTTAACTACCAAAGTAGCTATCATTTCTAGAAAATTAGACAACCTTAAAATTAATTCACTTATGATGTTAGAAGAAAATATTTTTGGTGCCTTTAGTGATCTTAAGATTTCAGGAGTAAAATATATTAATGCCATAAATAATAGAATCAATAACAACTACTCCAATACTAATAATCATGGTTGGGGAAATCATCAAAATTTTAGTTCGAATAATAATCAAATATAAACACTAATTGAAACTCTAACCAACCAAACCAAGTAGAGAACTAAAACAACCCTCCTTAAAATCTTGCTAACCTAATACCTAATTATCCCCCTGTATTCAACTCAAATACCCAACCTAAGGATAAGAAGCCATCATTAGAAGAAATAGTTTTGCAAAAATGTGTATGCAATTGCAAAGTCAAGCTGATGCCATTAAGAATAATGAACCAAATTAGGAAAGCAAGGTGGACCATTAACTAATATACCCTAAGAGATTTTATGCAATAATGATAAAATAAATTCAAAAGAAAAGGGTAAGGAATGATGAAAAGCTATTCAATTGAGGAGTGGAAAAGAGCTAGAAAATTGATTATAAATAAAGATCAATATGTGATAAAGTAACCTATAGTTGAACCAGTAAAGGTCCCCCAACCTAAGGAACTACCTCAACCTGATAAATAAAAATAAAAACCTATTAGAGAGATAGTAGAATGGCTACCACTACCTTTATTTCAAAGATTGTTAAAATAGAATTTGGATAAGTAGTTCTCAAAGTTTTTGAAAATCATTAAAAAGTTAACTATTAATATTCCATTTATTGAAGCTTAGGACAAATGCCCACCTATGCTATACTCATGAAAGACATCCTTAATAAGAAAAAAAGATTAGGAGATTTTGAGATCATAGCTTAGATTGAGGAATATAATGCAATTATGTAGGAGAAACTTCCTCAAAAGTTTAAGGACATTGGCAGTTTTACCATTCTTATGGCTATAGGGGAAACAATTTATGGTAAAGCACTATATGATTTAGGAACTAACATCAACTTAATTCCCTTGTCCATGTTTAAAAGACTTGATCTAGAAGAAGTCCAACCTACCACTGTTACCCTTTAGTTATCAGACTGATCATTTACCTATCCTAAGGGGGTTATAGAGGATGTGCTAGTTAAGGTAGATAAATTTATCTTCCCTATAGATCTACTTATGTTAGATATGAAAGAAGACAAGGAGATACTGATTATCCTAGGTAGACCTTTCTTAGCTGCCAGTAGGGCTAAGATATATATACAAAAGGGTGGATTGATTATGAGATTGCAAGATCGGAAAGTGACCTTCAATATCCTAAAGTCAATGAAATTTTATAGTGACCAAAATGAGGATTCTCATAGAGTAGGCATATGTGATGATTATGTGAAAGATTGTGTGGAGGATTTGTAATTGATAGATAATTTTTGGGATATTCCTTTTTGTGAGGATGATATTAGATATGGAAGTATAAATTTTGTCCAAATGATTCGTGAAACCCCTAGAATTTTAATGATAGGTTTGAAGTGCTTGATACCTCCCCTTAGGTAAACCCTTAAAAACTTTTGTTATTTAGATATCTACATTAGAGTTAAAAAGCCCTATTTGCCCATTTAAAGTATGCCTTTTTAGGATAAGAGATGACATTACCTATTATCATTTCTACTTATTTAGAAAAAGACCAAGAGGGCAAGTTGATTAAGGTTTAGTGAGTACAAAAGAGGTTTTGGTTGGACCATAATAGATACTAAGGGAATAAGTTCATTCTTGTGCATGCACAAGATTCTAATGAAGGAAAATTCCTTCCCCAAAGAAGATTGATCCTATTATGAAGGAAGTAGTGAAAAAGGAGATACTTAAGTGTTTAGATACATGAATAATTTATCCCATATTAGATAGTTTATGGGCAATGCCTATACATTGTATTACCAAAAAAGGAGGCTTAATTGTAATAGGCAATAAAAAAATGAATTAATACCTACTAGGATAATTATTGGATGAAGAATTTGTATAACTATATGAAGCTGAACATAGCAACTAGGAAGGACTATTTTTCCCTACCATTCATTTACAAGATGTTAGATGGGTTAGCATGACATATTTTTTATTATATCTTAGATAGTTATTCAGGATATCACTAGACTCTTATAGCATCAGAAGACCATGATAAGACTATATATATCAATATGTATTAAACTTTTGCCTTGTGAAGGATGTCTTTTGATTTTTGCAATGCTCATGCTACTTTTTAGAGGTGTATAATATCTAGTTTTTTTATTTAATTAACTAGGGCTTTGAGACATTCATGGATTATCTCTCTATTTTTGGTACCACTTTGGATTCTTATTTGGAATATTTAATTATGATTTTAAAAAGATGCGTTAAAATAAATTTGGCATTGATTGGAAGAAATGTCAATTTATGGCAGCATAAGGCATAGTTCTAGGTCATAAAATTTCTAAGAGAGATTTAGAAGTGGATAGAGCTAAAGAGCAAGTAATGAAAAACCTTCCACCACCCACTTCTGTCAAAGGAATAAGAAGTTCTTTTAAGATGTGTTGGTTTTTATAGAAGATTCATAAGAAATTTTTTAAAATTTTCAAAACCATTGTGCCATTTACTTGAAAATGATGTGCCTTTTGACTTTAATAAAGAATACCTAAAAAGTTTTAAATTTTTAAAATAACACTTAATCACTACACCTATCATTGTTACACCTAATTGGACACTGCATTTTGAAATCATTTGTGAAGCTAGTGATTATGTTGTTGGTGTTGTGTTAGGGAAAAGAAATTAAAGATAAATTTTTATGCTATTTATTATGCTAGTAGAACCTTGAATTCAACTCAATTTAACTACATAACTACCAAAAAGGAATAGTTAGCCATTATCTTTGCGTTTGACAAGTTTAGATCTTTTTTAATTGGCACCCATGTTCTAACGTGCACTGATTATTCTACTATTAAATTTTCTATGACAAAAAAGATGTCAAACCTAGATTGGTGAGGTTTATTCTTTTCTTGCAAGAATTTGACGTAGAAAAATTTTATAGAACGGAAAATAAGAACTAGGTGGCTGATCATTTATCTAGGATAGAGTTGGAAGAACTTGCATGTCATGAGTGTGAAATTAATGAAATATTTCCTAATGAGCATTTATTTATTATGCATTCACATGGCATCTCTTGTGCTGGTATTGTGAATTATTTTGTTTGTGGGGTTATTCCTACTACCGTGTCTTATGTCCAAAAGAGTAAATTTTTGTATAATGCTACATTTTATTTTTGAGATGAACCGCCCTTATTTAGAAAATGTAAAAGAAGAATTCATTAAGCGATGTGCCATTGTAATTAAAATTAAATTAATAATTAAACAATGTTACGACTCTGAGCATGGAGGTCATTTTGGAGGTTTTAGAGCTACTTATATGATTCTTCAATATGGATTTTATTAGCCTACCCTATATAAGGATGCAAATAAATATGTAAAAAAAAAATGTGACCGGTGCGAGAGGGTAGTTAGCATTAGTAGAAAAAATGAAATGACTCTTAGCATGGTGTTAAAAGTGAATTTTATTTATAATTGGATAATTGATTTGATGGGATCATTTGTGCAATCTTATAAAAATTAATATATGATTGAATGAGTAGCAACCCCAAAATGGAATCTTAGGTGTTTGTTAAATTTATTAAGAATATGTATATATAATTTTTATATTTGGAGTTCATAGAGATATTATTAATAACTGGGGAAGTCATTTTTACAATAAGAGAATAGAGGCTTTGATTTTAAAATATGACATTTAACAAAAAGTTGTAACTACTTATCATCCCCAAACTAGTGGTCAAGCTGAAATAAGTAATAGAGAGATTAAGAGAATTTAAAAAAAAAAAAAAAGTCCTAAAAGGAAAGATAGGACTTTAATGTTAGATGATGCACTTTGGGCTTATAGGATTGCATTTAAAATACCTATTAGAATGTCTCCCTATAGATTAATCTTTGGAAAATCGATCTTATCATTTGTTATTGGAATTAGATAATAAAGCATTTTGGATAGTGAAAGATATGAATTACAATCTTTAGGGTGCTAGGAAAATGATATTAATAAAATTAAATGAGTTAGAGGAGTTTTGACATGAGGCTTATAAAACCAATTCATTATTATGTACGGTAAATGGATCCCTTTCCCTCCCTATCTCTATCAACCAAATCTTCTAAACCCTTAATTTCTAGTTCGATTGGATGAGCATTTAAATTTTTTTCATCACTTCCATTGACTACGAGGAAATTTTTAGGTACATAACTTTGAGGGATTTAAAATCCCAATGGAATATGAGAGATGATAAAATAATAAACTTTACTACTTCTACCTTCACCTAAGAGTCCAAAGTCTGACACTACTGCAAAGCTTATGCCGAGTAAAAACATCATTAAGGTAACTAAGGATTAGGAGGCTTTAAACTACTATATTCAAAGAGATATGAGTGTCAATTTTAGTAAAATTATTTTGTAATCTATCCAATAAATGCTTAGAGGGACT
Source organism: Dendrobium catenatum (assembly GCF_001605985.2). Taxonomy (NCBI): domain Eukaryota; kingdom Viridiplantae; phylum Streptophyta; class Magnoliopsida; order Asparagales; family Orchidaceae; genus Dendrobium; species Dendrobium catenatum. The sequence continues at coordinate 1,902,702 of NW_021319800.1, forward strand.
ACTTCTATAGGGCAAGGACATCCCATTTTAATTTATGAATTATATGAATTAGTTGAGGTAGTAGGGAACCCAAGGGAGGAGAAGGTCATGCCTACTATTATTCAAATAAGATCTAAGATCATGTATTTCAGAATCACCATGTCAGAGTACTGTGGTGAGGGATTTATCCTACCAACCAACCCATGCAGCAGCAGGGCGGAGATCTAAGGATGCAAGGAGATTAGGCAGCAAACGTTATTGACAAAGTTGATCTGATTGAGATTTCTATTGATTAGTTTAGACAACAATTGACTGAGCTATAACAAAGGTTGTATGTCTGCTACGATCATATGATGCTCTAGAACCAACAATAACACTAATATCAGACTAACTACAATATAGCCATAATAGGCTGGTTTAAGAGCCAAGAGATGGACTCACATGATCACCAGATTTCCCTAGCCCACCCCCCTATCCATGACCAGGACCCTTAGTAGCAGCACCACAGGAAGAAATAGAAGAAGAAGAAGAAAAAGAAGGAGATGAAGACGAGTAGTAGGGAGAACCCTACTTTATTTTTGTTGTAGTTTTTATTTTTAGTTTTTTTTATTCAATTAAAAACCAAGGCTTTTAAAATCGGACCGGACCGGCCAGTTCAACCGGTTGAACCGGGAACAAGCCGGCCGGCCGGTTTCGGTTCGGTTTAGAACCGTGTTCGCAGAAAACCGGCTGCGGACCGCTCGAACCGGCGGTCCGACCGGCGAACCGTCGAACCAGTTCCGGTTTGCTTTAACCGGCCTGTTCGCTAAAAAAGGAAACGGACGGCTAGCTGAGATTCCATCTGAGTGCGAGCGGAGGTATTCAAAGTAACGACGCAAAAAAAAAAAAACCCTATTCGATTAATCGTGTCGCCTGCGGCCTGCTTGCTTGGCGTCATCTTCTCTTCCTCGGGTATCTTCTTCTCCGCATCCCACTTCTTCATCTCGGCTTCCGGTGTTTTTTCTATTATTCTGCTTTCTACATGCTCTTGCACAAAACCATTTCAATGTACATGCTGGCATGCTGCATATAAACTTGTAATAATATTTGAACAGCAATTTCATGAGTGGTTGTCAAGCAAAGCTAGGCCAAAACCAAGGAGTCCGTCTTGGTCATCTCAAGAAGAAGATCCTGGTCAGCGGCTAGAGGCAAAGCATACTGCAGCCGAGCAAAAAAGGTTATACTTACAAGTTACAAATCATCTTTTCTTTTTTTTTTTTTAAATATGAAAAGCGTTGTCTTTTTTTTTTCTTCCTAATTTTGTTATCCAGCATGATAACTTGCTAGGTTTTTTGTTTAGGATTCCCTAATGCTTTAATTATAATTTAGTTTATTGTGGATTCTGATCTAATTTAAGTAGTTAATAACTTAATATAATTAGATATTATTTTCTAGCATTCATATAGTATTATATGAGGTGAGCCCATGCCCTGTTATGGAGATGCTGGAACTTTCTATTCCTTTTTTCCTACTTTGCCTATGCAGGGATCTTATTTCTAGCTCATAATGAATGAATGTTATCAGCTTAAATGTCGTTAACAATTGTTCCCAAAAGTTAAGAGAATAAGAAGTGACCATCCCGAGGACTCTTTAGCCATTGCAAATAACAGAGTCAAGGGATCATTGAAGTGACAAGAGCTTTTAGAGCTTGATTTTTGAAGCAGGTATGTGCATGTCTTGTTATTGAATTTCAGTTTTTTTATTTATGAATTTGTAAAGTTGTTTTTTATACTTCATATTATAATTTTCTTCAATTTTTGCTATATATTTATAAATAGTTGTGTCATTATTATAATATTTAAATATAATAAATAATTATTACGTCATCCGGTTCGACCCCGGTCGAACCATCAAACCTCTAACCCCTCCTTCCGGTTCATTGACTGATCCGGTTTTAAAAGCCTTGTTAAAAACTGTTGTTACTTTTTAGTATTTGTTTTTACTTTTTGTATTTTTATTTTTGTTAAGTTTGCTTTATATTTTATTGTGTTTAGCTGTAAAATTTTATGCAAGTTTTATTAAATTAATTTTGTAATTTGGCAAAAAAAATAATGAAATAAAATTTCTTTGATTTATTACTTCCTTCAATATTACACTTTTTGCTTGAATTATGAATTCTGTAAAATTCAAAATTAAGATCCTTAAAGTATTTAATAGTCCACAATTTACAAAATTTTCTTAATAAAATAGTTATAAATAACAACTAATCTTTTCATTTAAAAGTAGTAATTTTAGATAAATTAACTTTAAAAAATTTACTTAAGCATTTGATTACTTACAAAAAAACATTTTATTATTAATGTGAATTAACTTATTAGATTAAATCACCTAAAAAGAAAGTATATAATTATGAAACCACTAATAAATTTTAGATTAATATAATGAGTGAAGGCAATGGATAGGTGTTAAATATCAAAATAAGATATTTTGGAAAGCAAAAGAAAATAAGAAAAAAATGAAAAAAAAAAAGAGAAAAGACTAAAAGTATATGAATATAAAAAATTATTACCTACAATTTCTAGACTAGCTAAAAATAATAGGTGGAGACAATATATAGACATTTAAAATATTTATAAGGTACTAAACCAAATAAAATCAAAATAAAAGAAAAAGAAAAATTGTTAAATGCCTAAATAAAATTGTTTGAGAGAATCTAATAAGATAAAAATTGTTCATTCCAAGTTATATTTATTATGTTATTTGTGCTTTTAGTCGACCTTGTATTTTGTGTAAGAAAATAGTGAAAAATTATAAATATGGACCAGTACCACAATGCCACAAAGATTGCGTCGTAGAACAAAAACTCATTTCAACAATGCAACTCCACACCTTCAACACCATTTTAGAAAGCTTACTAAAATCTTGTTGAATAACATAGTACTGAAGTGCTATCTACCATTGTGCTAGATCAAAGCACTGAAGCACTAAATCACCTATCATCATGGAGGGAATCAGTTGAACAGGTGAACTGAAGCAATGATTGGTGAACTGATGCACCGATTCAGAAACAACACTACAACGCTTGTTCAAGTAATTAATAAAACTATAAATAATATATTTAGACTTTTTGTAAAAGGGTTGGCATATTGCATAGTCATTTTGTGTGAGTGTGTGTGTGAGCGTGAGGGTTGTCTTAGGGAGAGTGTAGCATGTTTTCTTGTATGTGGAATCTTGTATTGGAGTGGAGCAAAGTAAAGAAGCACAAAGAGTTATAATTCTACTTCTAGATCATTTCTAAACTTTATTTTATAATGTTTATTTTGTTATATTGTGGTTGTTAGCTTGTAACTTGCTAATCATTTAGTGACATAAAATATTTGTTATGTTTATTATATATAACAATGCCACCATGTTCAGCTAAAACTTTTATCTAAATCTAGATAATTTAAAACGTTTAATATTTAATATATTAATGCTAGTTTTAATCCTCTTTGCTTCAATTTTTATTTACAGGTCATACATAAAGAAATAACTTAATATGATTTAGTGCCTCGATAGAGGAATAAAAGAATAATTAGAGAACTTAAAACATAGTTCATCCATAACATAGACATTGGTCATTATGTTATGGGGTCTTAAGTAGATAGAAGAATTATAATTAGTGAGGATCCTAGCGTATGCTCTCATAAGCTTGATAGAGATGAGGAGCTCAGTTTTTTTAATCCATAATAATAATAGGAAGTAAAACTTTCTAAAGCAATCAAGTTCTTTTGAAAGATTATGTTGAAACTTGATCACTATGAATTAGGTTGTTAATCCTAAGCTTATGTCCCGGCGGCTAACCAAGAGGGGGGTGAATTGGTAATTAAAAATTAATCCCTCTTTTTAATTTTTAAACCGAAAATTATTTATTTTTTTAACTTTTTTAATTAATTTAGTTGGTTTATTTAATTTTATTTTGAAAATTTTATTTTCTATTAAAAGATAGTTTAAATAAAAAAATTTGACACTAATAACACATTTAATTCATTAATAATTTTATAGTATATTTAAATTAATTATTTATTTAAAAAAATTTATTAATTTAATAACATATTTTAATTAATTGTTACTTAACTAGTTTATTTTAATTATCAATTAAAATAAAATTTTTAAATAAATAATGTTTTAATTATAATATTCAGTATGGTTTAATATAAATAAAATAATACTTAACCTTTCTTATTTTGCAGGATCGGCGCATTGGTCAGCTTGTGCGCGTGGGGGCTGCGGGTGAAGAAGAGGTCAAGGTTCGAATCTCAGGGAAGACAGACGCGGGAGCGGGCGGTTTGGGCGCACTCGGGCTTGGCTGGCTCACGCGAGCGCGGGGTCGGGTTACACGGGGGAAGCTGGTGCCTGGCGGTGTGGAGTGTGTTTTTTTTTTTAATTCAACCGGCGGTTTATGTCCGTCGGCAAGCTGCCGGCATTATTTGCCGCCAAAAAAAGCCGTCGGAAATTATATTGCTACGCCATTTTTACCGGCGGCAAAAAAACCGCCGGAAAATTAAAAAACCGCCAGAAACTGCTCAAATTCCGCCGGAAAAAGCCGCCGGAAATGGGTGATTTTCCTGTAGTGTGGGCAGAGAATCCTTCGGATGTTCACACTCTCCAAGTGTGGGCAGAGAACCCTTTGGCTGTTCACACTCTCCAAGTGTCGGTAGAGAACCGGATCGCCTTGACAGATCTTCTCATAATAAATCTAGAAGGAAGAAAGAAAAGAGTGAAGTAAACCCAAATCACAAGTAGAGATTATTTACCTTTGAACACCAAGTGAAACCTTCACGCTCCAATGGCAAGAAATCTCCTTCAAACACTCTCTCACACTCTCTCCTTGACTCTTCTTTCAATAGGCATGAAGATCAATAGGCAAAAAGATTATCTGGTAGTTTAGTTTGGATTATTTATAGGAAAGACACAAAAAACTGTCAAAAAACTGCAAATATTCAAGTCAAAATGAATTGGATAGTCTCGTACGATCATGGATCATCCTGGATGATTTTACTTAAATGCATTCGAAACGAACCTAATATATATGGGTATGAAATGACTTCGTACACACACTTCATCCCGTATGAACTAGGTTCGTCCGGTACTAATGGTTATTCCATAGGTCGGTTCCCAAAAAATGCAGAACGACACTTAATTTTCAGAGTCGGTTCACTTCGTCCTGGGATAAAATTTTTCCAGAGAGCAAATCATCCCGGGATGAATACACTTTGTCTTGGACGAAAATGCTCCAGAGAGCAACTCGTCCTAGAATAAATACACTTCGTTCTTGAACGAAAATTTTTCAGAGAACATTTCGTCCTGGGATGAATACACTTTATCCTCGACAATCAGGACTAGAAAAATTTTCTTCAATCCATGTTCATTCCATTGCTCTGATGAGGAGATAACTGACCTGATCGTCCCGTACAAACTATGTTCGTCCTGTACGATCAGTATAAATTTCTCAAGATCTCCTAAAGTGTGTGTGTATTCACTCAATGATAATCACTCCCTATCAAATTTAATTCAAAGAAAATTACAAGTTTTTAAATACATAAAGTATCTTATGCTGAATTTGATTTGAAGTCTTTGTAGTATGGAGTTTAATTTCCTGAAATATTAGTACACACAAGAGCAAAAACACTCTTTCAAAAAGTGTTAGGAGATAACTATACATAAAACAATAATATTTGAAATTATCAAAACTATACAAGTTACAAGAATGTAAAACATGCAAATAGCAACTCTCTTAACAATCTCCCCATTTTTTATGATGACAAAACAATTATTATTTATATACTTTTTCAAATTAAAAAAAAAATCTCCTAAACTCCCCCTGAATTGATGAGCACGTGTAAATAAGAAGGCATTTTTAGAAATATAAATAAACACACACAACGTATACAACAAACACAAAACACAAAACAAAAAATAAAAACAGATAAAACAAAACCTATAAACACGATACAAATAATTTCTCCCCCTTTTTGACAACAGCAAAAAGTAAAGAAGAAAAAGACTTGAAATGTAAGCAGACATATGAAGATCATTTGATAATTCAATCTTGAAAGTGATTAAAATATGTTATGTAAATAAAATTAAAACATTAGGCAAATCATATTAATTCATAGAATTTAAGAAGAGATATAACATTGATAATAGAAAGAATGTATCAAAAGCATGAGTCAATTTAGACACTAAGATAAAGAAAATCATTGCAAAAAGGATGAATAGAAAATTTGTATATTTCAAATTTCAATACATAATATAAATGCACAGTAGATCAATTTGAATTAAGAGATTAAAAGATAATGGAAAGAAATAATTACCACATGTGGCGCTTTGCGCTTTTTTTTTTCAAATTATTGGCACATTTTTGTGCATCATTTTTTTGGCTTATTTTGTGCCCCTTTTTCTACTTGCGAACCATTGCGCATTCCTATTGATTTTTGTACATTTGTACATTTTTTTTAAGAGTAATTTTGATCTTTCCAAAATCAATAATAAAAATTTTCAAATTTTTCTAAGCATAAATATTTATTAATAAGTGAAATATAAAATAAGAAAACATCATAGTTACAATAATAATATTAGAATTAATGTAGTCTAAATAAGAGACATGAAATTGACAATTCTAATTATATCTAGTTATAAACAGAACTTAAGTTTAAAAAAAATTAGATTTTCTAATGAATTTAATTTAGACTTGCACTTCAAAGTATAGCACTATTAAGATCAAAAATCTAATGATTGTCATAAAGGCTAACACACATTTCAAAACAATTAAATCCAAAACATGTGAACATATATTGATATCACTATGAAGATATTACAATTTAAGGTCAGGATATCAATACAAAAACAAAACATCTAAAGTAAAGAAAATACATCAAACTTACTTAAAACACATCTAAAACACAAACTACATAAAATACATAAAATTAAGTGCAACAAACACTAAGAAGGACCCTGATCTGGTGGAGGAGGAGATGCAACACCAAAGATGTTAAAGTAAGTACTCATCATAAGCACATTGGTACTAATATCACTCATCTGATCTCTTATAAAATTCATGTCATACTGATATTAAGCGGCCTGCTGCTGAAGATGAGTCTCAATTTGATCAAAACGTTGATCAAAATGAGTCTCTAAACAATCAAATCTTTGAACCAAATCCTGATAGTTTGATTCATTGGCAAGTGCAGGTGCAGCTTCTGGTTCTTCCTCAGTATCACTAATGACATGTGTTTTACCTGGTTCTTCTTTGAAGATTGCTCTAAATGATCCGTCGTTGTAGTAGAGCGATTCTTCAAACTCTTGATCAGGATGAACCAAATTGTATTTCTTATCTAGAATGTAGGCAACTAGATGTCCTAAGGAGATGTTCTTCTTTCTCTTATGCTCTACATATCAAATTTCAGACAACCCATAAAGATAGTCAAGGATAAGTTGGGCTTCATCTATAAGTTATTTAGTCATGATCAAGAAGGTCACCATAGAAAGAAGAGGGGT
>NW_021319800.1:1913760-1950467 GCF_001605985.2 Dendrobium catenatum
GGGTTAGAGACCTCAGAATAGGCTCAAAATGAGGGTAACCTCTAGAGACATGTCTTATCACTTTGTAAGTGACAGACCTAGAATCAGAGGCCATTTGACTGGGTTTTGAAATGTTTGAAAATTCTTTGAAAAGGGTCTTTAGGACAAGACCTTAGGACTTTGAATTTGAGTTTGGATTTCTGGATTTGGAATGGATTTCAAGTTTGAATGATTAGTATTGAAGTATCCAAATCATTTACAATCATGTGGTGATTGTTAATGAATGGATGGGGTCAAAGCTAGATTGAAGTTTGGATCAAAGTCTAAGTTGAAGGTTGGATTGTCAAATTGATTGGATCAAAGTTTGGATATGTTTGAAACTTGAATTAATTTGAATTTGAGTTGAATGAAGTTTGAGATTTAAATTGATCAAAGGTAGGAATCAAATTGAAGTTGGAGTTGATCAAATGTAGGAATTGATTTGAGGTTGAGGTTGATCAAGGGTGGGGATTGATTTGAAGTTGGAGTGGTCCTAAGATCTAGAGGAGTTCTAAGATCTAGGATCTAAGGGAATCCTAGGCTCTAGAGTAGGCCCTAAGGTCTGGCTCTAGGAAAGGATCCTAAGGTCTAGAGTGGATCCTAGGATCTAGAATTAATCTGGAGTTTGGAAGGGCCTTAGTGACCTCATACAAAAATGAGGTCAACAGCTATAGAAGGAACAAAGTGCAATAAGAACGGAGCAACCGTGTGATCTCCCTCACACTTCTTCTCCCTCACCAAGCTCACCCTCTTCTTCCTCTCTCAAACCCTAAAATATTCTCAAGAGCTCCCTCCTAAGGATTCCCTCTCTAATCACATTCCCCTCTCACAGTCATATACCAAAAACATAACTTTTTGATACTTAAAATGAGCTTCAAAAGGCCTAAATTTTTTTAAAGTAGTCGTTACTATCATACAGTACGATTCCATATCGTATAGTACGATTAGTAAAAATGAGCTTTATCCTAGTACAAAGGTTTACGAACATGTCAAAACTTTTGAATAAGTTCTTACAGTATGATATAAAATCATATAGTACAATAGGGAAAACTCTTCTGTTCGTACAGGATGATAACCGGGATGATCGAAACTCGTCTCTGTACATCTTAAGGTACAACCTACTTCGTACCATATGATTATTCAAAATCAAGGGATCGTCTAGGAAAAACTATGGGATGATCAAAAATAGCCTCGATTCATTGTATATTACGAACTAGTTCATGTACTATGATAACCAATCAAAAATTAATCCTTCATTTATTCCACTTATCACGGGTTAATTTAAGTATTCAAAATAAATTGTATAATACGAATCTCTTCGTACAGTACAAACGACTATAAAACTTTCTTAAATTAAATATGCAGGCTAGGTTTTTTATTGGTAACACATGGTACAGTACGATCGTAGTCGTACAGTTCGACCTGTTCACAGAAATACATTTTAGCCAGATCAGATCGTACAGTACGATATAAACTCATACAGTATGATCAACAGAGAAGAAAAAAATCTATATTTTAAAAACTCTCTCCCCCTGTGTATATGTATGGTTGCTCAGATTTACATGCAATTTGTGGCCAGACTCAAGAAAAGAGAAAATAAAATAAATGAAGAAATTATAATGTTATAAACTCATACTCCTATTCTACCCAAACTTGAGTCTTCTTGTTGTCCTGAGTAACTTGTGATCTCTCTTAAATGTTACTACTCACAAACAATAGTATAAATAAAAGATATTTAGTGAATAGTGATTCAGACGACATTATTTATCATTATCAAAATCTCAAATTAGGGGTCATGAATTGAAACACTTTGTGGAGTATATAATTAATGATTTTGAATATTAGCTTTTACTTTAGGATTCTCATACAATATGAATAACTTTAATGTATGGGCTTGATGAAATTACTAATTCTATCTAGAAATTAGCTATGATTTCAATTTTTAAAACTACTCATATCTCAATTTTAATACTAATTATTCATCTTAAAAAATTTTAAGTTAAATTCATAAAGATATATCTTATAAATTCAAATTAAGTAAATAACTCAAATAGTTGAATAAGTTAATTATTAGTTTTTCCAACCTATGAAGTATAAATAGAGTTCATTCAAACTATGATCTAGGATTTTATTATTATCCTAATTTTTCATAATATTTAATTATCATTTTAATAAGGGTTAATTAAATAATTAGTATATAAAAGTAATTATTGGACAATATTAATTTAAGCATGACGGGAATTTTTAATTTGTAAATAAACATATAAACAAACACATACTTTCATATGAGTGATAAAAAGTGCATAAAATATGTGTTGATCACAAAAAAAAAAAAAAAAAAAAAAAAAAAAAAAAAAAAAAAAAAAAAAAACATATCATTACTTTAACATGATTTATACTAACATCACATATACATGGGTTGCCTCCTAGAAGCACTACGCTTTAAGTCTTTAGTCAGACTATAAGAATCATTGCTTTTTAGAATAAACCAATTCAGTTATTTCTTATAATTGATTAATATATCCTCCTAAATAAGGTTTCAATCATGACCATTTACTTTAAAGATATGCAATCTTTTCTTGTCTAATATTTCAATAGTCTTGGAGAGAAATCTTTTTATGACAGTAAATGGCCCTAACAATCCATATTCTAATTTTTTTTGGGAATAACTTTAGTCTAGAATTAAAAAGTAAAACATCTTGACCATGAGTGAATACTTTTTTTCTTATGAAGCGGTTTATCTTACCATTTTTAACTCTTTTCTTATAAATAATTATTGCATTTTCATAAGCTTTATTTCTACTTTATACTAATTCATTCAAATGTAGCAGTCTTTTTTCTTTGATAATTCCAAGATTTGAATTCAATTCTTGAATGCCTAGAATGCCTTATACTCTAATTCCATGGTAAGATGATAAGGTTTTCTAAAAACTAATTTATAAGGAGTCATATAAAATGGAGTTTTAAATGTAGTTCTATAGTCCCATAATACATCATTCAATTTAATTGCCTAATCTTTTCTATTAGAACTAACAGTTTTTTACTTGCCAACTAGTTTAGGGATGGTAAGTAGTAGCTATCCTTTTGATTTCCCTATTGTTAATTTCATGTTTTAACTCAAGCTCACGGGTTTATATTTTGGCTGATAACAAATATTGTGGATCACATCCTTATATCTAATTATATTTGTGATATATATTTGTTTGTGTGCACGAACATTTAAGGAATACCATGCACCATCCAAGGAAGATTGAAGGCTCAAGATTGGATAGAATAGGGTATTCTATAAAGATTTTTATGATATTTATTGATGTTTTTATAATTTATTGAGTCAAATCCTGTAAGGGTGTATGTGAGCTTGGTGACTATGCACACACACACTCAAAGGGAGTGAGATTGAGTCAGAACCAAAAGTTCAATTTTTGAACTAATTGTACTACATGATTTATATCATACTATATGATCGTATGAACTAATTAATCATACTGGATGATTTAGATTGTACATGATGATCAATTATGATCTTGAAAAATAGCTGCCAATCATAATTTAGGCAAGATTTTAAATTACATAATACGTTCTAATTGTATTGGATGATTTACATCATACTGGACAATTTGTGAAATTCATGCCTAAATTAATCCTGTGATTAGTCAATCTAATCTGCTTAATTTTAATATTTTCATTGTACTGTATGAACAATATTGTATTATATGATCAACATAGATGATTTTTATTCATCCCATCTTTTATCCTAGATGATCTTGCAATGGCTGAATTGAGTTTTTTAGGATTTTTTGAGCCCTCTATTTAAGTACTCTCATAAGACTTTTAAGAGTCTTTGGCATCCATTGAATCTTGATTTTTTTGGAGAAAACTTTAAGAGAGAACTTGGAAGGGAGAGAGGAAAGGGTGGAGTTTGAGAGAGGGAGTAGATCCTTTGAGGGGTTTCAAGGGAGTGTGGAGGGGATTTTATATGGTTGCTCTGGAAAGCTTGCAGCTTAGTACCATCAGATTCAAGGTTCGTCTTGAGGGAAGTTTTGGGAAGAAGACTATCTTTTTGGTGTCAAAGGACCCAGCTACTTTGCCATATTGGGGAAGGTGAAAGGGATTCGTGGTTCTCTACCATCTCTTGGAGGGAGAAAAAGGAGTCAAGGTTCTCTGCCTATGAAAAGAGTTTTGTTCCTTTGCCGCACCGGGTTGGTGGAAAGATTTTGTAAGGGCTTCTGCACCTTACTATGGGGGAAAAAAAGAGACACTAAAAAGGTTTTAGTGCAATACTCATAGGGTGCCTCCGGTGAGTGGACGTAAATTAGGTTGGACCAAACCATTATAAATTTGGTGTATTTTTTATTATTATTTTAGAATTTATTTTTCTAGCAATTAACTACGTGGGTGAAAATGTTGATTTATCATTTTATTATGAATTTAATTCACTTCTACATCAAGTTATAAAAATATTTTTCTTCATCGTTAAAAAGGTTTTTAAATACCAATTCACCCCCCTCCTCTTGGTTAGCCTTGGCTTTATGCTTTCACAACACTCACAAAATTTCAAGTGATATTAGAGCACTTTGAAGTGGTATCAGAATAGGATTTCAAAATTTTAGTCTTAGAAAACTTTTGAAAAAGATCAATAGTTAACTTTAGAAATCAAATTATTTTGAAAGGATATTCATTCACATGACCTTCTTTATTTGAAAATATTTCTTTTGATTTTTGGAAAATTTGTATGTCTACTTTCTTGCAATCAATTGACTATTGAATGTGGCATATGATTCAAACTAGTTATTTTGTATTGTCATGTATTATAAATGGAGTCCAAACTAATATTTCTTTTATTGAATGGAGTATAATAAAACAAATTAATGCTCAATTGAATGGTAAATGCTTGAATTATTTTTTCTGTGCTTTGAATTCTGAAAATTATATGTTAATATCCACATGCACTACTGGTAAGGAAATTTGGGATAAATTACACACTACATACGAGGGTACTAGTGAAGTCAAGCAATCCAGGTTAAATATTTTAATACATGATTATGAACTATTTTGTATGAAATCTTATGAGACTATTCTAGATATATATACTAGATTTACTCAAATAGTGACATCATTACATGCCCTAGGTAAAGAACTTTCTAACTTTGATAAAGTTATTAAAATTATATATTGTCTACTTAATAAGTTTGATGATAAAGTCATTGCTATTTTTGAATCAAAAAATTTAAATATATATTCTATTGTTAATTTAATTGGCTCACACATTACCTATGAGCAAAGTTTGGGTCAAAGATATTTTGATATATGTGAAACAATAATGCTAAAAGCTGAAGAGATTGATAAGAATGGCTTAATAGTTAATGCGAGCGAGGAGATAGCCTCAATAACAAGCGAATTTGAAAAACTATTGAATTATAAATATCAGCAAAAGTGGAACAAAGGTAAAAATTATAAGAACGCTAAGATTTATTCTGACATTATTTGCTTTGGGTGTAAGGAACTTGGACAAATGAAAAATGAATACCTTAATTCAAAAACTCTTCCAACAAAGAAAAATGGTAAAAATAAGTGAAATGCAATAAGAGCAAATGATAAAAAGTAAAAACTCTCCTAGGCAAACCTAGTTTCTGAATCATCAAACTAGGAGCAAGATGATGTGGTATAAAGTTTTGTTTATGCGCTTATATGTTGTAGTTAATGCATATGTATATGTTCTTTATTTTTTTTGTTCATTAAATGTTTTATGTGCTATTTTTCATATTTTTTAGTTTGTAATCATTTTATTTTATTTTTCTTTTATGCTTTTGTGATTTATCTCTGATCAACACACATAAATCATTTTTCATATTGTATCTATATAAGAGAATCAATTCACTTGTCTGAAAAATTTTTAATGAAAAACTTACCACCTTTTTACCTAAAACTTTTAACTAAATGGTGATTGACTTTTCTAAAATTTTAAAGTAAGGAAATTTAAGATTATGTATCTCCTTCTCATTTCCTTAATCAGGCTATTACTCTTTTGAATAAAAAATTATATCAATTTAAGAATTAACTTTGAAATTAAATCTTTTTATCATCCTACATTTTTTCTATCTCATAGGAATCTTTTATAAACTGATGAATCCACTTCATATTTTTTTAATAAAGCTATTCATTTTATCATTAGATTGGGTTTGCTTTGAGTCTTTAAAGATTAAGAAATGAATTAAAATTACAAAAATTAAAAGAGGCATAAAATGAGTAAAAAAGGTTTTAACGCAATACTCAGAGGGTGCCTTCGGGGAATGGACGTAGGTCTGGTGTGTTCTTTCCTTTTATTATTTTTCTTTTATTTTTCTTGTGGTTATCGTGGGTGAAAAAGTTGATTTATTTTTTTACTGTGAATTTAATTCACTTTTACATCAAGTTATAAAAAGATTTTTCTTCATCGTTAAAGAAGTTTTTAAATACCAATTCATCCCCCTTCTTAGTTAGCCTTGGGTTTAGTTCTTTAGGGTTTCACAACCCCCACAAACTTTCAAGTGGTATCAGAGCACTTTTAAATCCCAAAATTCTTATAGATAGTGTTTATTTTTTTATTATAAAAATGATTTTCTCCATCACTAATAAAAAATCTTAGGATACCATATATATATAATTAAAAGTTTTGTTAGCATAAAAATAACATAGATTTTCTTATCTCTTTTGCCTTGAAATTGCACTAACAACAACATTATTAGCATCACACATCACTACAAAAGGTAAAGACCAATAAGGAGCAATAGTAATAGGATTAGTAGTCAAATGATACTTTAGAGTTTTGAAAGCATTATGACATGTAGAGTCAAATATAAAAGGAACATTTTTCTCAAACAAATGGTATAAGGGCTTAGAAATTTAGAGAAATCCTTTACAAATCTTCTTTAAAAACCAGCATGACCTAAGAAGCTTCTAATCCCCTTAATAGAATATTTGGGTGGAGGAAGTTCTTTAATCACCAAAACTTTTGCAATGTCTACTTCTAATCATTTTCTAGATATCTTATGCCATAAGACAATGCCTTCAGTTACCATAAATTAACTTTTTCCCCAAATTTAACTTTAATTTATTTTAACACACCTTTTTAAAATACTAGTTAAGTGTTTCTAGATAAGAATTAAATGTAGTGCCAAATACAAAAGAAAACATCTATGAATATTTCAATACCCCACTCAATTAAGTTTGAAAAGATAGAGATGATGCATATTTGAAAAGTAGCAAGAGCACTACATAAATAAAAAGGCATTCTCCTAAAGACAAAAGTTTCGTAGGATTGGTGAAAGTAGTATTTTCTTAATCCTTAGGTGCAATAGGAATTTGATGATAACTAGAATATCCATCTAAAAAGAAATAAAATGGCTGCCCTACTAGCCTATTAAGCATTTGATCAAGAAAAGATAAATGAAAATGATCTTTTTTTGGTTGCTTTATTTAGTTTCCTATAGTCAATAGAAATCCTCCAACATGTGACAGTTCTAGTGGGTATTAATTCATTATCTTTATTGGATATAATATTCAATTCTCCCCTTTTAAGAACACAATGAATGAGACTAACCTAAGAACTATCAAAAATAGAGTAAATGATACCAACATCTAACCATTTAAGAATCTCTTTTTTAACAACATATTTCATAGAAGGATTAAAATCTTCTTTAAGGAATAGTTTAAGGTATAAAACTTACTTCCATTATGATTCTATACACACAAAGGAAAGGATTATTTCCTTTAATGTCAACAATAGTCCACCCAAAAGATTTTTTATAGTTACTTAAAATCTTAATCAATTCAATATATTGTTCTTGATATGCTAAAATGATTATAGGAAGAGTGGAATTTTTGCCCAAATATGAATACTTAAGATGACAAGGTAAAGCTTTAAGTTCTAAAATTGGGACCTCTTCAATAGATGGTTTTAGAGTTTTAATTAAAGATGAAGTTTTCAATGATTCAAAATGCCTTTATTTTTACTTTCATTTCTAAATTTTATTTCAATGGGCCCATTTAATGTATTCTATTCTTGCTCATCTTCTTCTTCCTCAATCATTTCTTCCTCCAATTTTTCTTTGAGATCTTCTACTAATACATCTTTCAAATCCACCCTAAAGCAGCCTTCTCTCCTTTATTGAGGGGATTTTATAAATTTTAATACATTAATTATCACCTCCTAGTCTTGAATTCTTATAGTTAGTTCTCTCTTTTGAACATTATTCATAACTTTCTCTATTGCTAAGAAAGTTCTTCCTAAAATGAGAGGTATTTCGCTATCTTCTTCCACGTCTAAAATAATAAAATCAATAGGGAAAATGAACTTATGAACCTTGATTAGAACATCCTCTATTACTCCTTTCCTTTTCGATATGTAAAAGATCTATCAACCAATTGAAGAGTAACAAAAGTAGGTTGAATTTCACATACATCTAACCTCTTAAAATGGATAGAAGCATGAGGTTAATACTAGATCCTACGTCACATGAAACTCTACCTCCAATAGTAAAAGGAATGGTAAAATGCCATGGATCCTTAAAATTTTCAAGAATATTCTTTTGTAAAATGACACTACATTCTTCACTTAATTCCACTATTTCATAATGACAAATCTTCCTTCTCTTACTCAAAATATCCTTCATAAATTTAGCATAAGTGGGCATTTGTTCTAAAACTTTAGAGAAGCGGTTATTAATGGTTAATTTTTTAAATACTTCTAAGAACTTTGAGAATTCTTTGTCAACATTTGTTTAGGTCAACCTCTCAAGGAAAGGGGGCGGTGGTCTCTCAAAAACTATAAACCATTTTAGGTTCTTTTAAAGGTTCAGGTTGCTCAAAAGGGGTCTTATTTTCTTGTTGTTCATCTCTATCATCCTTATCATAGGGTTGGTCTTTTGATTTATAAGGGTCTCCTTGAAAGTTTGTTAGGTTTGTTAAGCCTTTATGAACTAGCCAGGGGCTAACCAAGAAGGAGGGGGGGGGGGGGGGGGGGGGGGGGGGGGGTTGAATTGGTAGTTTTAAAAATTCTTAAACAAAAAGAAAAATCTTTTTTAAACCTTTTTGAATATTTTAAAATAAACATGTTCAACTTTTGATGTAGAAATAAAATAAATTAAATATTTTAACCATTAAATCAACTACAAAAAATTAAAGAGCAAAAATTAAATTTTTTAAAGTAATAAGAATGAACACAAGATTTATAGTTGTTCTGTCAACTTCACCTATATCCACTCCTTTGAGAAACCCTCTCCAAGTATTGCACTAAATCTTCAGTGACTCTCCTTTTTCACCAATAGCAAGGTGGAGAAGCCCTTACAAAATCTTTCCACTATCTTGGTAAGGCAGAGAACCTTGAGTCCTTTTTCACCCTCCTAGTAAAGGAAGAGAACCTATAATCCTTTTAGCCCCTCTAAGAGTAGGAAAAGAGTCTTGAATTGATACTAATGGTCATCTCCATTAGAGCCACCAAGGAACCTAGGACTAAGATTGAAGAAGATGATCGAATCCATTTTTGGAGCAACCTTTGTGAATCCCCTCACAAACTCCCCCACCTAAGTTCCTCCTCTCTCCCTCCCAAACACTCCGTATCCTTCTCTTAGCTCTTTCAATTCATGATAATAGTAAAAGATTTTACCATTAGCAATTAAGAGAGCTTAAATAGAAGGTCTAGAAAATGACCTAATTTTCAACTTACATCAAAGATCATCTATAACGATATGACGATAATCTTATATAATTAGTTTAAATCATCCCTTCCTACCATGACAAACTGAGTTTCTTAAATGATTAAAACATAAAATTTATTCTTATCATCCAAGATAATGTGGACATTATCCTGTACAATTAGTTTAAAATCAACCATTATTGTCTAACAGATAGTTTGGGACATCAAGGAGATTTGGGATGATGAAGAAATATAATTGATCATCCAGACCGATGTGGATATCGTCTTGGACTATTATTTCAAGATCAGACTTTATCATCCAACAGATAGTTCGAGATATCTAGGAGGTTAAGGAGAAAACTAAGGTTTTTCTTACAGATCATCCAGTACAATTTTGCGATCATCTAGGATAATATAATCAATCAATTTAACCTTAATTACTCTTCTAATCACCTGATCAATTTAGACATGATTGGTATGAATCATCCAGGACCATCCTGTATGATTATTGAAATTTAAGACTTTTAAATTCTTGCCTAAATAAGTTTGGCGACTAGTTTTTATGATTTAAGCATATCATCCAGGATGATGGGAGTATAGTCCAAGATGATTTGCTTAATCAGTTTTATATGAATTATATGCCCTAATTAAGGTTTTTATTTTTAAATGATCATCTAGGTTGATTTAAAATCATAATGTATGATATGATCAAAAATAGAAAAACTCTGACTCACTAAATTTCTCACCCTAACTGTGTGTGTGCAAGGTTACTTAGCTTCAAGATCCATCATAATACATTTGACTCAAGAAAAGCTAAAGATTCATTCGAATAGAAATTATAGACTGACTCAATCCTAGTCTACCTAATCTTGAGCTTATTAACATTCCAAGTGAACTTATAGACCTGAAAGGTTAGTGATTTAGATAAATAAAGCATATATGCAAGAGTAGTAGTAATTAAGAAATAATAATATTTGTTATCATCAAAATCATACTACTTGGGTTTAGATTTGCAGCAATCTCCCCCTTTTTGATGATGAGAAATATTGTTGTAAAAAAATTCAAACCAAGGAAAATATTTGTTTTGTTTGTTTGTTTTTTTAAGAGACATAAAAAGAAAAGAATATAAATAGAACAAAATAAAGTTCACTAAACCATAAGCAACAAACTAAGCAGACAACATACTACTCCCCCTTTTTACATCATAAAAAGGAGGATAAAAGAAAAAACAAAATATATATATGAAGGTACAAATAATAAAGACCAGCACAAACATAGAAACACAACTAACAGTCAATAGCAAAAAATGATAAATTTCCCTTGTGATTGTATTAAAAATTAGTTAGAAATGAATTAATATTGCTGAAATATAAAAATGGTAGAACAACTAATCATGTTAACCCCAGCTCGGACTCCTTATAGGGTAAAAAATCATTTTAAAATAAAGATCAAACTAAAAAAAATATTTGATAAGAAAATTGATCTGTTCAAAACTTCATTCCAAAAAACATATCTGATAGAATAATATAGCAAAGTAATCAGTAAAAATCATGAGTTTTAAAAATCAAGTCTTTGAAGATATCAAGTGACGCGTGAATTCTTCTAAGACTTAATGGTTTGAAACAAAAAGAAGCTTATTTCTTTAAGGGCTCATTTTGTGCCTCTTGTCAGTTGTTTGGTGCACTTTGGGCATCTTTTATTTTTTTATACACTTTATGTATCTTTCAATTATTTGGCGATTATTGTGCATCTTTTTAGTTTTTTTTTGCTCCTTTATGCCTCTTCTCATGTTTCGAGCTAAATTCCTTTCAAAACCTTTAAAGACTCTCAGTTGTGAGAATATATTTCATATATAAGAGAAGAAAAAATAATTTTTTAATATAAGGAAGAGTAAACCATAAAGCATAATTATATTCATATAATAAATGCAATAACTTGATTAAGAAAAATTAAAAGTGATTTAATGACTTTAAAAATTATTTATATGAGATAAATTACTTTGAGAAGATAAAATAAATCTCAACTTTAAAGTCCAATTGTTAAATTGAAATAGATTTTTTGCTTTGAAAAGAAAAGATACATCGCTAAAGGGGTTAGGGAAAGAGAAACAATCAACGGTGTTTCTTCCTTTAACTTATTTTACGATGTCAATTATTATTTACAAAATTTTCAAAAAGAAAGTAAGGGAAAAATGTCATTCCAGTAGTGAAAAAAACAAAATCAAAGGGAAAAATAACATAATAATGAAAACCAGACAACAAAACACATTGACAGAAATAATTATGCAAATAAAAACAAAAGAAATATTAGAAAATATAAAAATTTAGAGTTCATCAATCATGAAGTTCATGTATTTATGTCTATAACACCTAATATGGTCCTTAACATGCTAAAAGTTTCAAAGGTCAGTTGTTTAGTAAAGATGTCAGCTAGTTGGTTTTCTGTTGCTACATGGTGTAGCTCATTGTCTCCTTTAGTAATATGGTCCCTAATAAAGTGATATCTTATGTCAATGTGTTTGGTTCTAGAATGTTAGATAGGATTTTTAGAGATGCAGATTACACTAGTGTTATCACATACGATTGACATTGTGCCTACAAGTAATTCTAAATCTAAAATATATTACTTTAACTAAAGGACTTGGGCCAAACAACATCCTAAGGCTATGTATTCAACATCAGCAGTGAAAAGTAAAACTGAGTTTTGTTTTCTACTGGACTAGGAGACTAAGGATTATCCTATGAATTGTTATTTTCATGAGGTGCTCTTTCTATCTACCCTACACTCTACAAAGTCTGAATCAGAATATCTTATAATCTCAAAAGAAGTGTTATGCCTTGGATAATAAATTCCTAAGTTTTAGGTTCCTACGAGATATCTAAACATTCTTTTAGTTGCAGTCAGGTGGTAATCCTTTGGATCTGCTTAAAATCTAGCACAAAGAAAAATACTAAACATTATATCAGGTTGGCTAGTTGTCAAGTAAGTGAGTGATCCAATTATTCCTATGTATTTCTTTTAATCAATTGATTTTTCCATTTGAGTCTTTATCTAATTGAACACTGGAGCTCATGAGAATTTTTATTAGCTTGGCTTTATCCATTTCATATTTTTTAAGATATCCTTAATATATTTTGATTGATTAAGAAAAGTTCCATCATTTATTTGCCTTATATTAAACCCCAAAAAGTAGGATAATTCTCCCACATACTCATCTCAAATTTTTTACTTATTATTTTAGAAAAATCATGAAATAAATTTTTATCTGAAGATTTAAAAAGTATATCATCAACATAGATCTAGAAAATGAGTAATTCATCTCCTACTCTCCTTAGAAAAAGAGTGGTGTCAATGCTCCCCTTAAGAAACTCTCTTTTGAGTAGGAATGTGCTAAAACTCTCATACCATGCCCTTAGTGTCTGTTTTAATCTAGATAAAGCCTTTTTTAATTTGAAAACATTATTTGAAAATTGAGAATTTTTAAAGCCTAGGGGTTGTTCTACAAACACATCTTCTTTTATTACTCCATTTAAAAAGACACTCTTGAAATCCATTTGGAAAAGCTTAAATCTTTTATAACAGGCAAAGGCTAGTAGCACTCTAATAGCTTCCAATCTAGCAACAAGGGCAAAAGTATTCTCAAAATCAAACCCTTCTATTTAATTATACCCCTCGGCCACTAATCTTGCCTTATTCCTAACCACCACACAAGAATATTCATTTTATTCTTAAAAACCCATTTGGTTCCTAATACACTTTGGTCCCTAAGTCTTTATACTAGCTTCTAGACATCATTCCTAACAAATTGGTTTAGTTCCTATTGCATGGATAGGATCCAAAATTTATCAGAAAGGGCTTGATTGATGTTGGTGGGTTCAATCATTGAGATAAAGGCAACATTGTTTACTTCTTTTCTAAGTCCATGCCTAGTTCTAACACCTTCAAAAGGGTCTCCTAAGATCAGTTCTTTAGGATGACTTAAAGAATACCTCCATTCTCTAGGCAAAGTGTTTTGAGGTTCCACCCTTTCATCTAGATTTATTGTTTCTACTTCTTAGATAATCTCACCAACTTCATCTTCTTTCTCAACCTTAGATTTCTCAAAATCATATTCATCAAACACTACATGAGTAGTCTCCTCCACCACCAATATCCTCTTATTAAACACTATATGATTTCCCTACACTTGAGTAGCCTAAGAACACTCCATCAGATTTTTGGTTAAATTTTTCTAAGATTGATTTCTAATTATCTAGAATGAAACCTTACATCTAAAGACATGGAGGTGAGAAAGGTTGAGTGTCTTACCTTTAATGATCTCATAGGGTATCTTATTCAATTTGGATCCAACATTCACCCTATTCAACAAATAATAGGTTATGTTCACTACTTCTACCCAAAAGTATTTTGGAAGTAAATACTTAGCAAGCATGACTCTAGTGGCTTCCACTAAAGTCATTTTCTTCCTTTCAGCTACCCTGTTCTGCTAAGCAGTCCTAGGAGCTGAGAAATAATAACTAATCCTTTGCCCATCACAATATGTTTAAAATCTCTCATTTTTAAATTCTCGACCATAATCACTATAGATGGTCAAGATGTCAAAACATAGCTTTTTTTAAATCCATGTGGAGAATGATTTAAATTTATCGAATGACTTACTTTTATGTAACAATAATCTATTCCAAGTGAACCTTGAATATGTTGCGGATCAATGGTTTATGATTTTGATGATAGCAAATATTTTTATTTCTCTACAACTGGCTTATGTACTGACATTTTAGGTTCACACGATCGGACTGCAATTTGGAACCAGCTCAAGATTGGGTAGACTAGGTCTGAGATAGTTTGTACACTTTTTCCATTCTTGAGTCTAACGGTCGGATTCAAGGCTTGTCTCGAGGGAAGTTCACCAAAGAAAAAGATCTCTTTGGAGTCAAAGGACCCGGCAACTCCGCCGTACTGGGGAAGGTGGAAGTGATTTTGTAAGGGCTTCTTCGCCTACTGTGGGGGCTAAAGGAGAGACACTTATTTTAGTACAATACTTGGAGGGTGCCTCCAAAGAGTGGACGTAGGTCAAGGTTTGACCGAACCACTATAAATCCGGTGTGTTCTTTCTTATTATTGCTTCCGCATTTGATTTCCGCATCGTTGGTTTTGATTGTGGTGAATCTTGGTTTTAGTTTTAAGATTGTGTTTGTTTTAAATACTGATTCACCTCTCTATCTCTTTATTAGCCTTGAGCCAGTTCATAAGGGACCTAACATCCCTAACAAACTTTCAAGTGGTATTAGAGCACTTTCTAGTGTCATCTGAGCACTTTCAGAATAGTCATCAACTATTACAAACCCAAAAATGTTTCTCCTTAAGCTTGCAATGTTAAAGGGTCCAAATAAATTCATGTGAAGGACTTCTAAAGGTTTAGAGGTGATAATGTCCTTAATGGAATTAAAAGAGAATTTGACTTGTTTTTCTAATTGACAGGCATTACATAGGTTGTCCTTAGTGAATTCAAGCTTGGGGATCCCTCTTACTAAGTCTTTTTGGGTTACTTTTCTAAGTGTTTTCATGCTAGCAAGACAATTTCTTATGCCATAATAAAGACTCATCAACAATAGTTTTTAGGCAAAAGGTGTTATTAGAATTAATAGAATTTAAATCTAGCATGTAAATATTATTCAATCTTTTTTCATGCAGCATAATTTTTCCATTCAGGCTTATGATGCAGCTAGCAGTTAGAAATTTAATTATGTAGCCTTTGTCACATAGCTGGCTTATGCTTAGCAGATTATATTTAAGCCATCAACAAGTAAAATATTTTAATCAAAAGGTTCTTAGATTTTTTTATTATACTTATGCCTACCACTTCTTGGTGGTGTTGTCTCTAAGAGTGACCTTGTCTCCAGCACTAGCCTCCAATAAAATGAATTAATTAGTATCTCCAGTCATATGGCATGAGCTTCCACTATCTATATACCACATGCTCTCATAAGGTCTTATGTGAGAGCACACCTAAAAAATTATCAAATGTTAGATTTAGGAACCAAAATAAGTTTGGGCCCCTTCTTATGAAAAAAAAGAATACAATGAATGTGTTATGCTATGAATTATGCAATTTGGGTCTCCACACCAGATGAGCGTTATGGTGAACGATGTAAGAGTGGGAGATATGTCTTACCATGCCACAAGAAAAAAAACTTCTTACACAAAAAAAAAGGTTTTACTAATCTACTCGGGTTATAGTGCCTCTTCTTAAGTTTAAATGATGCATGCTTATCTGATGGATTGTGAAACTCAAGCATTATGGGTGGTTTTTTATTTTCTTTGAAAGCAATTAATTTAGCTTCTTAAAACTTATTTGTATTTTCAAGAAATAAAATTTCTATTTTCAAAGCATGCTCCCTACTATCTAAATCAGTTGCAAGAGTGTCTAAGTCCTTATATGCATTTTTTATCTCAATATATAAACTTTTCAAGAAATCATGCTCATTTGTTAAATCAAGATGATTTACATTCAATAATTCAAATTCATCCAACAGTCATATGATTGCTATCCAGAGTGGAATGATCTTTACTTAGAATTTTATGCTGTTTTTGTAAACATAAAAAATCAATTTTAAGACTAGCATGCAGTTTCTTAAGCTTCCTTTACAAAGAATGAATTTTTTTTTAGAAATTTTAAATAATTATTCATATATTAATTAATGTACCTCTTCTTGGTCATAGCGACCAAGATGATCATCCACCATCAAACACAAGTTTCTTATCTCCTTTTCATCTTTAATTTCAGAGCAGTCATATGCAAAATCTGTCTAGAAAGCCTTTTGAATCCACTTATTATCCTTCAAGAACTTACGCTTTTCTTCACCCTCCTCCTTACTTAGGTGAGCTTTCAAAGTTGGGAAATAAGATTTCAGATGCCCTGTAACATCAGAAGAAACTTTAGAATTTTTATTATTCTTACCCTTGTTCCATTTCTGATGATGCTTTTGCTTTTTCCTTAAAAAGCTCTTCAATTGCCTTGTTATTAAAGAAATGTCATAAATGTCAGAACTAGAAGAATCAGCATCCGAATCATTAGCCTTTAAGGTTATAGCTTTTACCTCTTTCTTTTCTCCTACGTCAAGTTGACTTTGGTTCACTCCTTACTTATAAGCAATGAGTGATCCAAGTAAGTTATCAATTGAATAAATATTCAAATCCTTAGATTCAATAATGACAGTAATTTTTGCATCAAAAGAAGAAGGTAAACAACTCAATATCTTGTTAACATTTTCATAGTTTGCTAGTTCTCTTCCTAAAGCATGTTGGGATATAAAAATTTGTATAAATATAGTATACATCTTAGAAATTGACTAACTATGTTTCATGCAAAAAAGTTCATAATCATGTTGTAAAATATTTAACCTAGATTGCTTAACTTCACTTGTGCCTTCATAAGTTATACATAATTTGTATGAAATTTATTTTCCAGTAGAACAAGTGGAAACACACATATACTCTTCAAATTTTAAGGCACAAAAAAATAGTTAAAAAATTTAGCATTCAGTTGTGCTAATTCTTAATCATCAAAAGTCCATTCAGTAAAAGAAAGTTCAATTTTCATGCTATCAACAAGTCTAAATGGTACATAATATCCATCATTAATAAGCATCCACATACGATAATCAATTTATTATAAAAAAGTGAGCATGCGAGTTTTCTGAAAATCAAAATGTATGTTATCAAAAAGAGGTGGTCTTGTAATTGAATATCTTCCATGGTGTTTTTATTCCAAAGTTAGCCATTGATCAAAATTTAAAAGTTTTCTAAAACTTGAGTTTATGAACCCCACTCTAATACCACTTGAATGTTCATTAGAGTTGTTAAGCCCTTACGAACTAGCCCGAGGCTAACCAATAGGGGGTGAATTGGTAGTTTTAAAAATTTTTAAATAAAAAGAAAAATCATTTTTAATATTTTAAAATAAACATGATCAACCTTTTATGCAGAAGCAAATAATAAAACAAATCAAAGATTTTAACCATCAATCAACCAATAAAAATTAAAGTATGGAAATTAAAATATAGAAAAGTAATAAGAAAGAACACAAGATTTATAGTGGCTTGGTCAAATTGACCTACGTCCACTCCTTGGAGACACACTCTCTAAGTATTTCAATAAACCTTTAGTGACTCTCCTTTTACTCCCACAGTAAGGTGGAGAAGACCTTAAAAAATCTTTTCACCGTCCTGTTGAGGCGAAGAACCTTGAATCCTTTTTCACCCTCCTAGTGAAGGTAGAGAACTTATAATCCTTTTAGTCCATCCTGGAGTAGGCAGAGAACCTTAAACAGATGCTGATGGTCGTCTCCTTTAGAACCACCAAGGAACCAAAGATGAAGCTTGAAGAAGACGATCAAATCCTTACTTTGAGCAACCTCTATGAATCCCCTCATAATATTCTCCCTTTCTCTCTCCAAAACTCTCCTTATCCTTATCTTAGCTCTTTTAGGTCAGGACAACAAAAAAAGATTTTATCATGAGCAATTGAGAGAGCTTAAATAGAAGGCCTTAAAAAAATTCCCTAATTTTTAAATTGCCATCAAAGATCATCTATGATGATCTGTCAATCATTCTGTATGATTAGTTTAAATAAGCCCTTCTAGCCAAGATGATCTGGGTTTCCTAGAGGATTAAAACATAAAATATGTTATGATATTCCAGGATGATGTGGATATCATGTTATACGATTAGTTCAGAATCAATCATTATCATCCAATATATAGTTTGGGACATCCAGTAGATAAATCAGGATGATGAAGAAATATAGTTGATTGTTCAGGCTGATGTGTATATCTTCCTGGACAATTAGTTCAAAATTAGATCATCCAGTAAATAGTTCAGGACGTCTAGGAGGTTAAGAAGAAAATTAAGGTTTTTCTTATATATCATCTAGCATGATTCTGCAATCATCCTGGATAATATGATCAATCAATCTAACCTTAATTACTTTCCTAATCACCTAATCAATTTAGGCATGATTGGTATGAATCATCCAGGATGATCATGATTGTCTTGTATGATTAGTGCAAATTTGAGAGTTTTAAAATCTTACTTAAATGAGTTTGGTGGATGATTTTTGTGATTCAAGCATATCATCCAGGATGATGGGAATATCATCCATGATGATTTGCTTAATAAGGTTTACTTGACCTAGAAGCCCTAATTAGGGTTTCTATTTTTAACTGATTATTTAGAATAATTTAAAATCATCCTATATGATATGATAAAAAAAAAATTATAACTAGCCAAATTTCTCCCCCAAAGTGTGTGTGTGCAAGGTTACTTAGCTTTAGGATCCATCATAGAACATTTGACTAAAGAAAAGGAAAAAGATGCATTTGAATAGAAATTACAGACTGACTCAATCCTAATCTACATGATCATGAGCTGATTGATATTTCAAGTGAACTTATGGACCTAAAAGGTTAGTGAGCTAGACAAATAAAGCAGATATGCAAGAATAATAGTAGTAGTGAAGAAAAATAATATTTATTATCATCAAAATCACACTACTTGGGTCCAGATTTGTAATACTCTTAACCCTCTCCCATTTCTAAGTTGAATATTATGACATTGTTCTACAAAGTTTTGATATTGAATCAACCTTACCAATTTCCCTATTTGATCTTTAATTTTTTTAAGAGGATTAGATTGATTATTCTTTTGCATTCCTAACTGGAGGATAATATTTTACAAGGATTCCTTCCTATTCCTTTCATGATATATTTGTTCAAATTCTATTGGATAGGATTGTGACGCTAAATATCTTGGTGCAGCGACACTATATATCCTAAGATCACTATTAACATTTAATGTATCCAATTTCTTTAAAATAATAGTAACTTGAGCAGTAAAAATAGATAAAGTATCATTTTCATAGACTCCTTCCACTCTCTTTAGATTCACCCTATCAATAGGCTATTGGAAATTATTTATTTCCATTTCCTTAATTGATTCATAAGCATCTTTAAAAGGCTTTGACATCAAAGAACCTCCAATTGTAGCAATAATTATGGCTCTAAGGGATCATACCAATCCATTATAAAAAGTTTTAATTATCAACCAATCAAGTAAGGCATGGTGAGGGCACTTTCTAAGCATCTCCTTGAATCTTTCATAATTCTCATAAATAGATTCTCCTTTTAATTGAGTAAAAGAAGTAATGTCATTTCAAAGCTTGATAGTTTAAGAAGGTGGGAAATACTTTCTTAGAAATTAATGGGCCAACCTAGGGGTGTCAAAACTTGACACGACCCGAGAAATTTTATGTTCAGGTCAACCCATTTATTACATGGGTCAAGATCGAGTTAGAGTTATCGACCCATTTATAAAATCAGGTCAAATTAGGGTTGACCCAAAAACCTAAAATATACCCATTTAACCTAGGTTACTCCATCTAGTCGCATCACATAAAAATTTAAAAGGATTAATAGTTATATATGCTTTCAATTTGATCATGTCTATAGTTCCACTCTTAAAAATATTTAATAATCACAATGTCATATCCCCTAATCCACATGTCAGATAAAAAATTAAAAATGTGCTCCTCTATTAAATTTGGTTACATCATCACTACCCCTTTCCCCAAATAAAAATTTTTTCCCCTATTTGCTGCCATTACAAAAGACTCAAAACATAAATGGGTAGTCACATCTTTACATCCACTTGCCATCCAAAATGGCGAGCTCGCTCATCTTATCACATCGGGCTGCATCATTAGTCCATTACCATCCGCTGTCAGGAGCTTGCTTGGAATTCACATAAAAAGTTAAAACTACTCAAGGAAGTCACACCAAGAACACACCTTCTCCGCTATAGTTGGAAGTTAGTACTCGGTGTTTTCGTGTCAGTGGGTCAGATCGGGTTGACCTGAACCCAAAGCGGGTCAGGTTTGGAACCAAAAATCAACCTGTTTGCAAAAATGGTTAAGGTTCGGGTTAACCCATGACTCAAAATTGAAACCCCTAGGCTAACCCATTGCATGTGGTAATAGAGCATTGGGGCTAAAAAATTTAGCTACTTTTTTGCCTTGTCTCTTAGAGAAAATGGGCACATTCTAAGTTTAATGGCATCATCACTAACACCATTATATTTAAATTTTTCACAAATTTCTAAGAAATATGTTAATTGTAGGTTAGGGTCTTCAATGGGAGTTCCCCTAAAATGAGAATAATATACCATCTGAATGATTATAGGTTTTAATTCAAAATTATTTGCGTGGATGGCTGGTCTAATTATGCTTTGGTGAATTCTATCTACTAAAGGGTTTGCAAAATCCTTAAGAGGTATAGAAAGATCTCAATTTTGAATAGGTTTAGTCATTTTAAAAATCTTTTTGCTGGTTCTAATTTTAGAAATGTTTCTCTCAATTTTAGAATCAAAATTTAAATGTGCTCCCCTCTATATCTTTTAAGCTTGCAACCATAAATATAAAATTAGTAAATTAAAATAAAATAATATAAAAATATAATAGGACTAATTATGTAATTGATTCAATATAATACTAAAATTTCAAATAAAATAAGTTCTTCGCATGGAATGATTCCAAAAACCTGATGGGGGCGATGGAGTAACTTAAAGATTTGTTAAAATGATTTAGGGTATTATCAATCCTTAAATAATGCTTCGGTTCTTTTAATATAAAAATTATAAAAAAATCCACTTAATATACACAAGTATATTTGCCGAATCAATTAATATAGTGATAAAGTAGAGCATTGATCTCACGAGGATGAATGTTTACTTGCAAATACTTGTACTAACTACTTCAACTACAAAAAAAAAAAAAAAAATCCTACTCAACAAAAATTAGTTTATGTGGAGATTCAATCACTTAATTTAAAATAAAAAATAATTAAATGAAATACTTTTTGGATAAATTATTATAGACTGATGAAATATAAATACAATATGTTTCCTAATGATTCTCTTTTGTATTATACTATTCATAGCATATGTATCATTGACCACTCAGTCAAGTGTGAAGAGACAAAGAATAGATTAAACCTTTCAATCTAAGTACAACTCTAAACTCCCACTTCCTGTCACCCTATGAAAATCTTAAAAAAATAAGTAAATCATGTACTATTAAAACCCCCTCATGATAATTCAACTCTCTAAATTTGATACATGACAAGTACTATACCTATGCTTTTATCATACCAATTCAACATAATTGTTTGTGCCTTCTTTCCTTTTTCTAGGCTCCACATTACACCTAATATTAACTACACTTATGGAAACTATGTTTATTAAATGAAGACTTGGTATATTGAAAACATCATGAAATTATTGATTAAGAGAATTTATTAGTACTTCATATTTTATTTACACCATCAACCTAAAACTACAATATTTAGCCATGCATGAATAACAAGTGAAGCAAATTCTTTTTCATTAATTACAAAAAAAAAGAAAAAGAAAGAACAAACGAAAATATATCATTGAATGGGTTCAATAATCTTCTCTACACTCATCCTTAAACTTACAGAATTACTTCCACAAATACAAGTCAAACACTCGAATGTAATATCTAGTACTTCTCTAAATTCTCATAATTTCACTCCTAAGGAAATATTAGAGAAGCACTATAAGGACCAAAATTAAAAATGTGATTAAACTCTCTTACTAACATTACTAACAGATTATTTAAAAAAAATACAAAAGCTTCTAGCACTATAGTTCTTGAGACACTTGCGAAGCGGTGCCTATAAAATGAACTAACGTCGCATCACTGAAGGTCTTCCTTTGCTATGATGTTTGCTCACATAGACTCACTGTTTAATGAATCAATGCATTGCTTCACTTAAAGATCGTGGCTTGAATAAATATAATTGTAGCACCACAATGCTACTAAAGGTTTTTCTTTGTGGCATCCATGTGACACTCCACTTGACTTACTAGCTCTAAAATTTGGTACCATTGACCTATGCACACAGATATTAGGCTTTACAGTATTCTCCTCCGATGCTGCGACACTATAAAATAGAGCCTGGGCTTTACAGTGTTGACTCCTCCAATACTGTGGTGATGTCAAACAAAGGCTGGGCACCACCATATCCATATTTGGTTACTCTGACGATGTCAATGATGGCACTATGACAATATTGTGTCCAACATCACGGTGTTATACAATACTCAGAAAATTTTTTCCATTTCTTAAATTTTAATACATAAATATAATTAAAACAACACATTTTCACTATCAAATTAACACATAAGTCATATCAAGATTTACTCTTATTATATATACAATGAAATAATTTTTGGAGCTTGATTTGTTCAAGGTTGAGATTTATCTTAAGAAAAACTCCTCTTGATCACTTGGGTTGAGCCATGTGGCTAGCCCAACTGGACCCAAGGGTTGGGTCTCCTATGGAAGATTTTAGGGTCCATTAATTCCAAGGGTTCAATTTATTTTGAAAATTCTTAAAGCAATGGATTTTGGTTAGGATTGATTGTAGGATTGGGGTTAGGTTCAATGAATTTAAAATGACATTTTTGACTCAATGGAAGTGGTCCTATAAAATAGTGAGGTCTTCCTGCATGAAATGCATTTTGGACCATCAAGGGGTTATTTAGTCAGATGTGGTTGACTTGGTCAACCAAGCTTGATCAAGGCTTGGGCATAGTTTTAGCACATCCCAAATGATATTTGGGATGTCTTTTTAAAGTTTTGTTTGAATGACATGTAATGAGGTTTATGAGAAGGTTTGATTTTTTCCTTTAGAGGTTTTGGGGTCAAATGAGCCCATAGTCAACCAAGGTCCACTTAAAGTTTTATTTTGGGTTTAACATGTGATTAGAATGATAATGGGCCTTTTTAAGTGTTTTTGAGAGATTCCCATGGTCCAATTTCATAAGATATATAGTCCAGTGGCATGAGTTATAAATATTTGAAGGTTTTACTCTTTCGGAATTCATTTCAACATTTGGAGTTAGACAACTAGGATTGCTCCTGAATTTGGAGGGTTGATCCTAGGGACATATCTAATTAATATATAATTGACAAATCATGATTTCAAGGTCATTTTATTTATTTTTAATATAATTAAAAAATTACTCAAAAAAGGTTATGGGACATAAGATTTTGGCTTTGACTTTTGAATCAAAATTTTGCATTTGGCTTTGATTTTGAATTTGGTTGACTGAATTTGGTTTACTCATATGATTAAAAAATTACTCATGTGACTTCTAATGATAGAGTAGGAGGGATTAAATGATAGCCACTAGGTGACTATAAATTGAAGGGATTTGGATTTTCTCTGAATTAGATTTGATTTTATTTCGGAATGAATTTGAATTTGGCTTAGTCAACCTCTTACAAAAATGAGATCAATAAATTTACCCCCAATATGTGCAGTAGAATGGATTTATATTAAACATATTAGAATTGACTAATTTGATGGATCTTAATAGAGATCAGAATTGGGATTTTAATTCTATTGAAAGGAATCAACTAACCTCAAGTCTAAAGGATACAGATAGGAAACTTATACCCAATTGATAGATTTATGTTAAATTTAATTTACCTATAGATATAAGAAAGGAAGCACAGGGTCTCACATCTAACCTTAAGATGCTAAATAGGTGGCTAAGCTGTGGAGGGTCCTGACAGCCTTCAATCAAACATCAACTAGTTAGTTCTTAGGAGATAGGAAACTTAGGGACCCATACCTACTCCTATAAGATTATAAATTCTTTAATTTGGTTTACCTTTTGGTCTAAATAAAGGAAGCACAGGGTCTCACACCTTATCTTAATACACTAAAGGTGATTAAGCTATGAAGGGGCATAGCAGGCTTAATCCAACACTAACTTAGTTTAGATCTTAAGAAATAGGAAGCTCAAGGACTCACACCTATTCCTAAAGGATCAAAATATTGAATTTAGTTTGATGCTAAGATGTTTTCATGAAGGGATTGCTCCATCATTAATAAATTTAGTCTTAAGGAAAGGTAGTATGGGGACTCACACCTATCCTTACAGGCTTATAAAATTTTTATTTTGATTCTAGGATGGTGCCTCAGGGAACTTGCTCTACCACTAGTAGATTTAATCCTAAGGAAAGGAAGAATATGGACTCACACCTAACCTTAAGGATTTAGGGATTGATCTGGTTTTGATACTAGGATGGTGCTACAGAGGGTTTGCTTTATCACTAGTGGATTTAATCTTAAGAGAAAGGAAGTACAGTGACCCATACCTAACCTTAAAAATTAAAGATTTTTATTTAATTTTAATTTTAGGAAATTTAATTTAATATGATTTAAAATTGAATATTTTCATTAAATTTAGATTCATATTGCATTATACATAGTATTTATTAAGAAAAATCTTATTGATTAGATGCAATGAGTGATTTCCTTTACAATCAACTAATTGGTTGGAGCCTCCTTTGTAAACTATCTCTATAATGAATGGTCCACTATATTAATTCAAAGTTTTTGGCAATCTTTTGATGGGCTAATATAGGTCTCTAAAGAACTAAAACCAAGTATCCTACTTGGAATGTTCTAGGTTGCACTAATTTATCATGAGATAAATTAAACCATTCCTGCTTTATACAACTATAGATTTTGTTGATATTGGAAATGATATTCTTCTTGGCCTTTAGGCTCTTCAAACTAAAGTTGTGTGTTTATTCAATTGCATTTTGATCCAAAGGATGAGTTATCTATTAGGATAGGATAACTCACAAGTGCAAATAAAAGTCTTAGATGTGAAGTGATAAAGTTTTGAAGCCTCTTTATCACTACACCACATATACATGCACAATTCATGTATATATCTTTTAGTTCTTACACCCTTGGCCATAAAAAATATAGTTATAAGAAAAATTATACATTAAATGCTACTCATGTGGCTCATATGGACAACACACTTGTGCACTTGAAAAAAAAAACACATGAGATGATTGTTAGTTATGAAAGCAAGCTACATCATCATTTTAAAACATTAAAGCTATTGTCAAATTTAAACCTTTAAGAATTCTTCCTATGGATATGTTTAAATTCATTAGTAAAGTGTGACTAAGGCTTTGTTTGGGATGACTTTCTTATTGCTTCTTAAATCAGCTTTCTAGTACAAAAGTTTTATTTGTTTTACTAGAAAGCTGCTTTAAAAGGCAGTAAGAAAGCTGTCCCAAGCAAAGCCTAAGAAAAAATTTAAATTAATTTGTTATTGTTGATGATTAGACCAAATGTATCTTTATTATTTCTAATTCATAAAGTGAGGAGTTTAATGAGTTTAGTGTATTAATTATTTGGGTTCACAGAAAATAAGTTATTTGATCTAGGTGATTCTTATGAATCATGATAAGTATTTTAATAATATTTTAAAACAAAAAAATTCATAAAAATACTAAGAAACACATTTCTCAAGAATAAAGCCCACATAAAAAATGGCATAGGTTAGAGAAAAAATATGACATTATTTAAGGCAACCCATACTATGTTAAATGAGTACAAAGTACTTATGTCTTTCGGACTAGCAAAGAAGATCTATTCAAAGTTGAACACAAAAAACCTATGAACTACTTTAGAAAAAAGAAAATGATTTTGCCACATTCTTAAACAATTAGGTGTAATTTTTTTTTAAAATAAAAAAAACATCAAATCTAACTTAGAAACATTTGATGTAAAATTTAATTAAGTGTTATTTTTAAGATATTCTTGTTTTTGAGATCAAAGACTTGATCTCCTAATGTTTGGGGCTCTTGACTTGGGCTGCATGGGCTGACAGGGTTAACTAGAACTCTCACTAGGTTCCCTAGAAGAAATCTTAAAAGATAATTTATTTCTTATTAAGGTTGAACTGAGGAAGAGTTACTCCTCCCCAGGGTATCCTAAGACTTCTTATTGAGTACGTAGCATGTAAATCAAAGAGGGGTAACTCCCAAAACTTATTATCATCAAACATAATAATAAGCCTTAATGTTCATGGAGCTAATAATCTCATCCTATTTGATGATGGAAACTAATGTTGATAGTACATGCTGATGAAAGTATAAACTGAAATAACATTGCATTTTTGAATTAAATTCATTTTAAAATACTATTGTACCCCCCCCCCCCCCCCTTACTGATGGAAGGACTGAAAATTATTAGAGCAAAAACAATATAAACCTTATATGGATCCCCCTAAATATATGCATATAACATTAAATATGTTAATTAAGATGCAATCTTCTTCTCCTTCAGTAATGTCAAAGATAATAAATGTTAGATAGAATAAAAAAGGGAGAATATAATATTAGGAGGACCTTGGTTTGTAAATGGGCACATAATTGGTATGGATAAATGGAGTTTAGATTTCTCTCCTTTATCATTAAAAGGTTTTAGCTCCCCGGTTTGGGTTAGGATGCCCAATCTTCCTCTTTATTGCTGGGATGAAGTTAATGTTGCTAGAATTTCTTCCTTGATTACAACTCCTTTATTAATTGATGGTAACATGTTCAAATGGAGTAAAAGGGAGTTTGCTAGAGTTTGTGTGTCGGTGGAGCTCGATAAGCAACTCCCATTGGGTGTTTAAGTGGAAGGTTCAAATGGAAGATTTTTTTCAAAAAGTTGAATACAAAAATATTTCCTCATTTTGTTACAAGTGTGGAAAGATTGGTCACTTGATCAACTCTTTTGGAATGAATAGGGTGGAAAGCAAAGATGAAGCTGTTGCAGTGAAGGAAAATAAGGAGCAAACTGGTGATAATTCCTTTCCTAAGGTCCTTACTTATGGACCTTGGGTACATGTTAATAATAAGAAGAAGAAATGGAATTCTGCAGTGAATATGAATAGGTCTTTTATTCCTAAAAATGCTTCTATTAAGAATAATCTGAAATTGGCTGTACGAGAGAATTTACAGGCTAGGAATGACGATGAAGGAGTTCTATTTCTAAGGAAAATCTATATGCTAAGACAATTGATAATGTTGATTCAAATGTTCAAAATGAGGATCCTGAAACTTCAGCTGCTGGAGGTAAAGAACTTGTTACCCATTCTTTACTTCCAGCTTTTACTCTATTTGAAGAAACTAATTTTGAAATGCTAAAAAATCTTGATGAAACAAATGGGGAGAAAGATATAGTTGAGCAAGTTCAATGTGTAGAGCCTGAAATTGAGGAAGGAGAAATTTTGATTTCAAATAAGGTCCATGAACTTTTGGTTGAGGTTTCATCTGGTTTAGGTGAAAAATAAGCAATTGTGATTTTTCAGTGAATGACAGTAAATGTTTGGACAGTATGGGGAAGTTTAAGCCAAAACTTAAAAAAGAACTTAGGTTTCTTGGGCCTTTGAATCTTTCTTCTATGCATAAGAAACTAGAAGGTTTGATTAAGAAAAGGAGTGGGGGTCCTTCCCCCTTTGAGGAAAAATGAGTTCTTTTACATTTTGGAATTGTAGAGGGGCTAATAAGAGGGAATCCCCTCTATAATTGAAGGAGGTGGTCAAAGATTGGGATGTTATTTTTGTTGGCATAGTGGAGACTAAAATTCCTACTATGGATAAATGTGATTTTGGAAAATATATGGGAAAAGATTGGGATTTCTTTTTGTTTCCATCGGAGGGGATGTCTGGAGGAATTGTGGTGATGTGGAGATGTGATTTGGCAATTTTTTCTTTGATAGAAGCTTCTGCTCAGTGTGTGGTAGGGGAGTTAAAAATTGCTCACAAAGGCTCTTGGATAATTTCTACTATCTATGGCAATAGAGATGTATATAGTAGAAGAAATCTTTGGCAGTGTTTGGGCTTGCATTCCTCATTGAATAAATCGTCAGTGGTCAGGGGTGATTTTAACTGTATTTTATCTCAAGAAGAAAAAAGAGGAGGAAACATTTTTAAATTCTCTCTTGCTCCTCAAGAGATGAATTCTTTTATGAATGATTTTGATTATCATGATATGGAAATTAGATCATGATATGGAAATTATAGACCAAAAATATACTTGCTATAACAACAAAGGAGGGGTTGCTCGAATTTGGGAAAGACTAAATAGGCTTTTGCTTAATTCTAAAGCTTTGAAATTAGTACCTCAAGCAGCTAACATGCATCTCGCTTGGGTGGCATCCGACCACTGTCCCATTATATTATAGATTTTTAATAAAGGAAATCAAAAAAGCAAGATCCTTAGGTTTGAAGATGTATGGTTGTTGTATCCTGCATCTTTTGTTGTGGTGCAGAAATCTTGGAGCAAGCTAGTTGAAGGTGATCCTATGGAGATGTTGAATAAGAAATTTCACAAGGTGTTAAGGGCTCTATTCTTTTGGAGTAGAGCTAAACATCAAAATCTATTGGAATTAAAGGAGAAGCTCAAGAATGAGGTGGCTGAATTACAAACCGTGGAAATAAATGCTGAAGGTAATTCTGATGAAGTTCTTTTGTTACTCGGATCTAAAGTACATGATCTAAATGTGACTCTTGCTCGTTTAAAAAGTTGGTGGAGATAAAGAGTGAAGGTCAAATGGTTGGATAAAGGTGACATCAACTCAAAAAATTTTCATGCTTTTGCAAATGGTAGATGGAATGGGAATTTTATAAAACAAGTGAAGAATAAAGTTGGGGAGGTGGTGGAAGATCAGGAAGTTATAGAAGAAACTTTTCTCAAGTTCTTTTCTCAAAAATGGAGGGAGAGGAGTTGTCTATTAACAGGTTGGCCCAAGCCTATTCTTTCTTTAAGTTTGGAAGATTCAAATATTTTGAATGCTGATTATTCCTTTGAAGAGATTGGAAATGTGATTATGATCCTCGGGAGGAATATCTTGCCTGGTTTGGATGGAATTTTATATTCCTTCATTAAATCATATTAGAAAATAATTGGCCAAGATGTCTGGAATGCTTTTTTAGAATTCCTTTCTTTGGGCATGATGAGTTCAAGGTGGAAAGAAACACTTGTGCTGCATATTCCTAAAGTCCAGAATAGGTAGATCCTTCTCACTTTCATCCAATAAGCTTATGTTTGTCTATTTATAAAATTATAGCAAAAGTTTTATTAATAGATTAACAAAAGTGATCAATAATTTGATTTCGGAGACACAAGCAGCTTTTTTAAAAGGAAGATCCTTATCCGAACATGTTCTTTTCGTGCAAGAATTATTTCATAAATTTAGATTTTCTAAATCTAAAAAAGGATTGGTGGCTATAAAAATTGATATGGAACAAGCTTATAATAGTATGCCTTGGCCTTCTTTGAAGCAAGTGTTGGCTCATTTTGGTTTTCCATTGGGTTTTAAATCTTTTGATGGAATGTGTTATAGATCCTAGATTCTCTATCCTTATCAATGGCACTAAATCGAAGTGTATTGAAGCTAAAAGCGGATTTAGACAAGGATTTTCGCTATCTCCTTATTTTTTTATACTATGCTCCCAACTTTTATCCAACAGTTTTTTCATAATGTTAAGGATTTGGGCATCAAGGTAGCTGCCTCGACTCCTAAAATTTCTCATCTTCTATATGCGGATAATGTGCTAATGTTCTCTGAGGCCAAATTTGTATATATGAGAAAATTAAGGAGGATTTTTTCTGATTATTGCAAATGGACCGGTGAATAAGTAAATTTGAATAAATCTTCATTGGTCTTCGGGAAACCAGTTGGTCAAGCCAAGAGAAGGAACATTTCTAATCAGTAAATGGATGTGAGTAATTATATTTAAGCTTGACCACAAATAATATTGAAAGTAATAATAAGTGATGAACATAATCTATATTCAATAAGCATTATCTATAATAGTAATAAATAAGTGTGATATGGGGATTAAAGCAAGACAGACAATAAGCATAAATATTTTAGATGAATTGGTCTCTGTCTATGCCAATGCCTATCCAACCCCAAGTTAGAATTCTACAATCTTTAAAAATAAAAATAAAAAAAATCTTTATACTCATTTACTTGAGTGTGTATAACTCTAAATTAAAGCATAATAACAACAACCACACTAAACCAACATCTTAGAAAAAGAAAAATAAAATTCAAATCTAAATAATTCAAAGCCATAATTTTACCATACTTTAATCAAAATGGTGACCTTGCAAATGACATAATAGATCATCTTAAAATGCAACAACACTTTAGTAATTTTAGTAAAATAAGCTCACAATAACTTTTAACCTTATATAAAAATTCAATGTGAATTAAAAAAAAAATATTTTTAATGAAATGCTTTCAATAATTTTCAAATATGATTTCTAAATACTAAATCCTACAAATGCAAAATTATCATAAAATTATCTAATTTTAGCCAAAAGAATGATGATCTTCACAAAATGAAATAACCATTTCAGTAGTTTCAAACTTGATAAAAGAAGAAATAATACTTGATATCTTACAAATAAATTTTATCAATAGTTTTGGAAATTAAGTAAAATAAATTCTAGCAAATATGTAAAATTATTTAACAATATTATAATTAGATTTGCAAAAAAATGAAATCTATTTAAGTAATTTGAGAAATAAATTTTCTAAACCTAGAGCAAAATTTTAACAAATCGTAAAAGTAATTTCAGGTGCTCTAAAATATAATTTCAGCAAATTATAAAATTAATTTAGTAGTTTTTTTTATTTCCTCATAAATGCATTTTTTTTTCAACAATGCTAGAATTAATTTCAACCCATAGTAGCTTATAATTTCTAACCAATGAAACTTATTTTTTCAGCCATAAAAAATAGCAAATATATTATTTAAAATGAAGAAAACGATGGATAACTTTTAACAACTATAATATTTGATCTCATCAAACATAAGTCTTGAGTTAATAAAATTAAAAATAAATTTTAGGAATCTTGAAAAAAAATTAGCATAGGTAAAATAATTTAAACAACATGAGCCATTTTCAAAAATAATATAAGTGAGTATGTGAAATAAAGCAAAAGAACCTAAAACTAACTTGCTTTCCAATGAGGGATAGAATTAAACTTAAAAATTTTGGCACAACTATAAAATAATACCTTTTTTTTTTATGAACAAATTTTGCAAGAGAAAGTTTATCATGTCCTTAGATAGTGGGTAAAGAGTTGAAGGTTTGACAAACTCATTAATCCTTTCAAAGGTAGAAAACTTAGAGTCATCCTCAACTTTTCTTTGAACCTATCCTTGTCACTATTTTTCTCTAGAGACATGTTGAAAATTGACCTTTGATTTTGATTTACTCTTATATTTTCTTTAGCCTATTTATTTATTTATTTTTAAATACATATGATTCATCCTTCAAACTAGACATCAAATTAATATGTATTATATTCATTTATTTTTATATTTACTCTTTTTCCATATTCTTATCCACTTTTATTTTGTCTTCATGTACCTTCTGCTTAAAATTATCTATGTTTATAGAGATGGAAAGGAGACATATGTGATCAGTGATTCCCAATAGTAAATCCTCATTAGAGAATGTCCCTCTTGGGATTTCCTTGAACTAGAGAACCTCGTTAAAATTCATAACAGCTAATTGAGCAATTCAAAATTTTGGAACAAGAGAAGCCTTAATCAAGGCTTACCTCAGCTCCTTAGGTAATAATAAGTCATCGTAGATACTTAGTCTTGTTAGAAGCATCCTAAGATGGGCAAGATCATTATAGTTAACCTTGGAAATTCCACCACTAGCCACATACTATGAAGAAGCATGTTATGGTGAAAGTAAATATTCAACATTATAATTAGCTTGCTTCCCTTTGCCTTTGGGAGACATCAAATGTTGTAGTACTTAGCGACCACTAAGATTAACTTCCATAATCTCTTCAGATGAAGAAGTTGAAGTGAGGTCTGTATGAACCTTGATAGTCTGTGTCTTATCTTATACTGAACTATCAAAATGTAATAAGTTGATTTCAATACTAATAGGCTTACCCTAAAAATTTAAAATAAGGGCATCACTATCAGAGAAATATTCAGAAGATTCATCATGTTCATTAGAAATAGAAAATTGAATTTGAGAATTATTATTATTAATAGTTATGTAATCTACATCATTATCGTCACAAATATATAAGACATGTTGAATCATTCTTTATTGATCTTTTTTGCTCCTAGAGAAATTAAAAAAAACACAAAAGTTGAGTGATCTACGGGTTTCACTATCCCATCTACATGAATATAATTTTATCCTTTATAATCTTATTTTTAACTTATTTCTTCCTCTCCTAAACTACTAGACTTCTATAGTCTTGAACTTCCTTGAGCTCTAGAGATGAAGTCATCTCCAAGTTGTCCTTGGGAACTGATCGATCAATCTGGATAGATTTTTGAGCTTCCTTGGATAGTTGCATGGAAAGTTGAAAAGTTTTATTGGGAAATATTTTATATGAATAGGATAAGGCAATGTCCCATTTATTATCAAAATCAAATGAGATTTTTTTTTTAATTAGAAGAGATTTGGGGAATATAAGGCCCACCAAAAATGCTTGATGAATCCCTTGCTAGAATCCACCAAGTACTTATTGAGAATTACAACTTCTTTGAACTTAATACATCTTTCAATCCAATCCTTAAATGTGAGGTAGCCATTAATCATGAGCACAAATATACAATGATAGGGACAAAAATTTGGTGCACCCGTTTATTGCAACTCAGGCATATGAGTTTATGATTTTGATAATAACAAAGAATATTAATTAATTTTTTATTTCTCCTAATATTTGCAGTGCATATTTGTTTGTATGTTGACTAATATTTCAGGTATCCCATGCATGATTTTTTGAAGATTCAAGGCTCAAGATTATATAGAATTTATTATATTAAATGAGTCTATAATTTTAATTTCTTGAGTCAAGTCCTGTAATGATATATGTTAGCTTGGTAAACGTGCACACACACAGGGGGAGCAAAAATGATTTAAAATATTTTAATTTTTATGTATATCGTACTATACTATATGAATCGTATTGTATGATCTAGTGTTATAGAAATTAATTAAAATATTTTTGAAATATAACTAATCATACATTACTAGCACCACATCGTACTGAATGATCTATTATAATTAGAAAACCCGCTATCCATTAAATTATGCAAAAATTTGAATTTGAAAAATTGTTCTAATCATATTGTTCGAACATGTACGTACTGTACGATGTTTAAAATATTTTTTTAATTTAATCTTGTGATTAGTCAATTGAAATGGCTTAATTTTAATATTTTGATTGTACTGTACAAACTAGATCATGTTATACGATCAACAGAGATGATTTTTATCGTCTCATGCTTCATTCGTCCTCATCCCATGCTTCATCCTGGATGAACAACATTTTGATTAAATTATTCGTACAATACTAACTAAACATCGTACTGTATGAACATACAAATTGAACTGTTCATACAGTACTAATTGGTGATCGTATAGTACTAACATGTCAAATTTTACACAACGTACTAGATGATCCTATGATCGTACTGTACGATCTTTGATGGTTGAATTAATTTTTTAGGATTTTTGAAGCCCTCTATTTAAGCTTCTCATAAGACTTTTTAAGAGTATTTGGCAGCAATTGAAGCTTCATTTTTTTTTTGGAGAAAACATGAAGAGAGAACTTTAAAGGGAGAAAGAAAATGGTGGAGTTTAAGAGAGAGAGAAGATCCTTAGAGGGGGTTTCAAGGGAGTGTGGAGGGGGTTTCACACGGTTGCTCCAATAAGCTTGCACCTTAGTACCATCAGATTCAATGTTCATCTTGAAAGAAGTTTTGGGAAAAAGAATATCTCTTTAGTGTCAAAGGACCCGGCTCCTCCGCCACACTGAGAAAGGTGGAAGTGATTTTGTAAAGTCTTCTCTGCCTAGCTGTGGGGCAAATGGAGATATTAACATTAGAATTCAAGTGATGGTGAAATAGGTAGGGATATTTTGTACTGCTTCGGGCTTGTTGTGCGGTAGAAAAATCTCCCTCAAACTTAAGGGAAAACATTTAGACTCTAAGGTTGACCTCCATAATTCAAATCAACAAAAATCATATGTAGATCCTCCTTATTCTATCTATGTTTCTCCATCAAACCTCTCAATAAAAGTATGGCTTCCATAATAGACCTACCCGACATGAATACAAATTGATTTTGAAAAATTTATCAACAAAAAAATATCTAATATGTGCATCATCTAGTAAATGTCTAATAAGAAATAACATGAAGAAAAAAAAAATCTTACAATCGACAAAATTTGGAGGCGGCGAAAAATCGGGAGGTGGCGAAAACTCACGGCTGAATTTTGGGAAAACGGTCTCCTTTCGCCGGCGACGAAGGCGGTGATCGTCGGCGATGTCCCGTGAACGTCTACAAAGCTCGGCGACGGCGATCTAGGGTGGGCGACGCTGGGGCGACGAGAGAGAGACCGGAGAAACGAGAGAAAGAGCGGAATGAAATTAGCAGCCAGACGAGTCGTGTTCAGAAATAGGCTTTCGCCGGTGGATTTTCCGGCTTCCCGGACGCCGAAACTTTTTCTAGCGCACGTTTCGTCGGTTACAAGTCATTGAGTTTAAAATAGATGGCATATTTTCCTCCGGTAAATGCGCCATACATATTTTGCCGTAAACTCCACCGGTAATAATGAAAAGCTGCAAATTTTTGACGTTACTACCGGCGTAATGGACATCGGCAATTTGACGTCGCAAACCGCGCCTGAATAAACGCCGTTAATATTCATTCGCAT
This sequence comes from Dendrobium catenatum, assembly GCF_001605985.2. Taxonomy (NCBI): domain Eukaryota; kingdom Viridiplantae; phylum Streptophyta; class Magnoliopsida; order Asparagales; family Orchidaceae; genus Dendrobium; species Dendrobium catenatum. Next base: position 1,949,112 of record NW_021319800.1, read on the forward strand.
TATGCGCCGGTAAAAATGTCATATTTACCGACACAAAAAATTCTGCCGGAACATCCAACGATATTCACGTGTTTTCCTGTAGTGAAGGTTTAGTGCAATACTCAGAGGGTGCCATTGGGGAGTGTACGTAGGTCAAAGTTTGACCGAACAACTATAAATTTGGTGTGTTCTTTTTTTTATTATTTCCACACTTTATTTTTGTATTTATTTTTGTTTTGATTTTCTGCGTGGGTAAAATTGATAATCTATTTTTTTATTGTGAATGTAATTCGATTCCACGTCAAGTTATAAAAAGTTTTTTTTTTTGTTAAATAAATTTTTAAATATCCAATTCACTCCCCTTTTAGCGGATCTTATACTTTCATTTCCTTGTCTAGCTTCCTGGGCTAGAGAAGTTTGAGGTTTGATTTCTTCATGAGATGCTTAAAGATCTTTTGAATCAACTTTCTCTTGAATGAATAAGTTTGGCCTATTCTTTCCTTGAAAAGAGCTTGATTTTTTTTGTTGGTCCTGATGGAGCTGATAGTATTATGACTGATATAGCAGCTAATACTATGTTGATACAGCTATTGATAATATTGTTGAGGTGAAGAGTTGTCAACATGCACTTTTGTTAACTATTTTTCTTTATCAATTGTTGAAACTAACCCAGACTTCTTTTCTAAGACGTTATATGGTTTATACTTTTTGAGTTACATTGTAGGTTTCCCTTTCAAGAACATAAACTTAAAGGCTTCTTCTTATAAAATGGAGGCTTTAATCAATAACTTTGGATGGTGAACTCATTTAAGAGGAATGCTACCTATCTGTGAATGCTCTTTAAGAGAATCATAATAACTTCCATCTACAATCGAGGTTTATATTTCATACTCATGTTCCTCCGTCTCGAAATGTAATCCAACAATGACTCATTAGGTTTTATCTTGTCCACAACTATATCTCCCATAGTCACATATATAATGCTATGCTTAGGCACATCTCTTGATGAACAAATTCTCTAATTCAGCAAAAGTCTGTACTAGCCTATTTGATTGATCCACATACCAATCAAAAGCTATCTTTAATGGCTACTGATGAACTTTCTGAATAATAACATATCACTGCTCCTGCATTAAAATGACTAGCTCTGACATCTGTAATATGTTGTCATGCATTTTCAAGAACTTGAAACATGGCAGCATAAATCCCTTGGGGAATTTGACTGCAACGGTAGGGTCTACCCTTCCCAATAGATGAAGTCCCTTGGGACTGCGTCAACACCTCCTATTATTCAACCATCTTATTTAAATATTTTCCCTGAATAGATATCATTTAAGATGCTTTCTTCTGTTGGTTGCCGTTAGACCGGCTTTGGAT